>NC_080397.1:63075564-63376532 GCF_030265065.1 Corythoichthys intestinalis | reverse complement strand
GTCCTCAAGGCCCACTGTGGGCCCTGGTTTTTGTTCCAACCGATCCAACACAGACCGTTGAACCAATGAGGTTTCTGCTAAAACAAGCAGCACCTGACTGCAGTCAACTGATTGCACTTCTAAAACACCAGATTGGTGAAAAGGTGTCATCTTGTTTGGTTGGAACAAAATCCTGCACCCACAGCGGGCCCTTATGGAATAAGTTGGGGACCCCTACTGTAGAGGCTCATTTCTCCCATTGATTGTTTTCACGTTTCAAAATGCATGCATGGTACGAAAAATATCATAATGACCTTCAACCCTCGGACAAATCACTCCTGTTTGTATGCAGTAAAGCTTTCATATTTTTTCAACCTAAATCCGGCGTTAGATCACTGCATGTGACCGACTGCTAATAAAGCGGAGTGTTGGACGGCCCCCTTTGGGAAGGTGTGACACAGTGAATGGGGAATGTGTCATGCCAATACATTATGAAGTCAATGGCTAATGTTTTTGCAATTTTCATAGCAAATTGCTCACACGTAACTCCAAAAACTAACTATAGTTGTATACACAAACATATATTAGCTGAAACAACTTACAGCCTGATGTGGGCCAAACCAGAGCGCAGCTGTCCTTTATTCATGTCAGACGTCTGAGTCTGCTACTCAGTCAATACAAGGGGGAGAGTCCAGCCAGACCCAATGCTGCCACCAGAGGGCAGTATATCCTTCATCATTTAAAAAATACAATACTTTTGGACTTTTTTGGATAGTTATTTTGGTGCACTTAAAGGGTTAATTCCTACTTATGTGTAAATTCGGGTTACGTTGCCAGCGTAGGAACGAAACTTGTTCGTAACTTGGGTACTACCTGTGCATTGAAAACAGCATATTATATCAAAGCGCTTGCCTACACCACAGTAGGCCATTTTTTAGATAACGTAATATTCAAAAAATAAGGCGCACCTTATTATAAGCCGCCACCCACCAAATTTGACAAGAAATTGGCATTTGTTCATAGATAAGCCGCATTGGACTATAAAAACTGCAGCTGTCCTCACTATGGGATATTTACACCAAAAGATATTCACTGGTAACTTTATCTGACAGTGGCGCCATAAAACTGTCATAGGACCAAATGAACCACCGTGAAATGAAGCTTCAAGAAGCTCTGCTGCCACCTGCTGTCAACACTGTTGTTTTCCAACATGCCTCCTAGCATGCATTGCAGCGCTACAGATGTAAATAACAATCACATATCATGTTCTCTGCTAATTATTTCTTCAGTTACTCTTCTATTTGTTTCATTAATTGCTAGCTATGGTATTTGTTAGCACTTTATTTGACAGTGGCACCAAAAAAACTTTCATAAGACCAAATGAACCATCATTAAGCTTTGAACCAATCGGCTACAAAGCTTCATTGCTTCAAGAAGCTTCATTTGGGCATTGCTGTTTCCTTGAGGGAGACAGTCAACCTCTGTTGCCACTTGCTGTCAACATTGTTGTTATCCAACATGCCTCCTAGCACGCATTGCAGCGCTACAGATGTAAATAACAATCAAATAGCATGTTCTGTACTAATTATTTCTACAGTTACTCTTCTAGTTGTTTCATTAATTGCTCGCTATGGTATTTGGTAGCACTTTATTTGACAGTGGCGCCTTAAAACTGTCATAAAACCAAATGAACCACCATGAAGCTTTGACCCAATAGGCTGCAAAGCGTCATTGTTTCAAGAAGCTGCATTTTGGTATCAGTGTTTCTTTGTGGCAGACAATCAACCTCTACCGCCACCTGCTATAATCACTGTTGTCATCCAACATGCCTCCTAGCATGCATTGCAGTGCTACAGATGTAAATAAGAATCAAAATTCATGTTCTGTACTAATTATTTATTCAGTTACTCTTCTAGTTGCTTCATTAATTGCTAGCGATGGTATTTGGTAACACTATATTTGACAGTGGCGCCATAAAACTGTCATGAGACCAAATGAACCACCATGAAGCTTTGAACCAATTGGCTGCAAAGCTTCATTGCTTCAAGAAGCTTCATTTGGCCATCACTGTTTCCTTGAGGGAGACAGTCAACCTCTGCTGTCACCTGCTATCAACACTGTTGTCGTCCAACATGCCTCCTAGCATGCATTGCAGCGGTACTGATGTAAACAACAATCAAAATTCATGTTCTGTGCTAATTATTTCTTAAGTTACTCTTCTAGTTGTTTCATTAATTGCTAGCTATGGTATTTGGTGGCACTTTATTTGACAGTGGCGCCAAAAACTGTCATAAAACCAAATGAACCACCATGAAGCTTTGACCCAATAGGCTGCAAAGCGTCAATGTTTCAAGACCCTTCATTTGGGCATTAGTGTTTCCTTGTGGCAGACAGTCAACCTCTACCGCCACCTGCTATCATCACTGTTGTCATCCAACATGCCTCCTAGCATGCACTGCAGTGCTACAGATGTAGATAAGAATCAAAATTCATGTTCTGTGCTAATTATTTCTTCAGTTACTCTTCTAGTTGCTTCATTAATTGCTAGCTATGGTATTTGGTAACACTATATTTGACAGTGGCGCCATAAAGCTGTCATGAGACCAAATGAACCACCATGAAGCTTTGAACCAATTGGCTGCAAAGCTTCATTGCTTCAAGAAGCTTCATTTGGCCGTCACGGTTTCCATGAGAGAGACAGTCAACCTCTGCTGCCACCTGCTATCAACACTGTTGTCGTCCAACATGCCTCCTAGGATGCATTGCAGTGGTACAGATGTAAATAACAATCAAAATTCATGTTCTGTGCTAATTATTTCTTCAGTTACTGTTCTAGTTGTTTCATTAATTGCTAGCTATGGTATTTGGCAACACTATATTTGACAGCGTCGCCATAAAACTGACATAAGACCGTTATATTTTGACATGACACGGCCATGACCATTAATGAATGATTATGACAGATGTCATTTTGTGTCATCCGGCAAATTAGCTTACTTTTGAATAGTTGTAAAACATCCGAGCTGGACGTAAATGGAGTTAGTGACATCATATGCCGGATGATACTTAATGACATATGTCATAAGCATGACGTGCTTATTTCAGTGACCCACATTTAGTAACGTTTCACTACTTTTATCCAGAAGCATTTTACATGTAGACCAGTGTAATTAACCGCCATTGACAGCAATGGACGATCAGGCCATTTGAACACCGCCATCCTTGTCTCTTCCCAGAAACGTGCCGCGACGTGCTGTGCCCGGGCAGCTCCACCTGCGTGGTGGACCAGAGCAACAACGCCTATTGCGTGACGTGTAATCGGATTTGCCCCGAAGTGACGTCGCCCGAGCAGTACCTGTGCGGCAACGACGGGATCGTGTACGCCAGCGCCTGCCACTTGAGGCGGGCCACCTGCCTCCTGGGCCGCTCCATCGGGGTGGCCTACGAGGGCAAATGCATCAGTAAGTCACCGCCTCCCCCTCCTCCTGTTTATTGCTGCCAACATTCCACGGAAGACGGAGAGTGTTTGCTTGAGAAATGATGGACACTTGATTATTTCCTGATGTTGGCAGCACTTCCCATAATGGGGGAGAAACGGCAAAGCCCAGTGCAGTGCACGGGGGGAGCTAGCGGTGGGTGGGATATCATCACGTACAAATACTTTTTCTTTTTTTTTCAGATATCTACACTTTACTAGAGGATTTTATTTTCACCCACAACTTTTTCCGCATTTGAACCTGGGCTGCCACAAAGGACTATTTTGATAGTCGATTAACCACAGATTTTTTTTTTTTTTAATCGCTAATTAGTTTGTATACCTATTGCATGTTTTTTTTTGGGGGGGGGGGCGGTTTTATGACTCTACGCGTTAAGTTTTAGTAGGAAATGTGCATTGAAACCAAAAGCTATGCTTTGAGAAAAGTTGAAATATGAATATTATGGAGCTCGTTAACTGTATTATGAATATTATGGAGCTCGTTACCTGTATTATTATTTTCTCAATGTAAAAAAAACCAACAGATCTTTGCAAATGTTTAATTTTGATTAATTACACAGATTCATCTGCTTTTCTCAGAGACAATATTTTATTTTAGTTTGAAATATAAGAACATTTTTTAAATATTTAAATATATATATCTATTAAATCCATTGCCCCCCCATTTTTAGTAAAAATCTAAAATAAAAATGAAAAATGAAATTATGAAATCGATAAAAAGTAAATAAGAGAATAATTATTTTTCATATAAAAAAAAACAATGAAAACGATATATACGTATTTAAAATCTAAAATTTAAATTGCTTCATTAATTAAAATTTAAAATATGTACATATTTAAAATCTTATAATGTATATATATATTAAATACTGTATGAATAAATTAATATGAATAAATATGTAACAATATCTATTTTTTTTTGTGAAAATGTTTGAAATATAAGAAAATTTTTAAATTAAAAATCCATTGTACCACCCTCCATTTTTAGTAAAAATGTAAAAAATAAATTAAAAAAAAAATAATAATAATAATAATAAAAATAATGAAATCGATAAAAAAAAATTTAAAAAGAGTATTTTTTTTACTTAAAAAAAAAAGAAAAGAAAATATACATATTTAAAATATAAAATTAAAATGAATTAATTAATTAATCAATTAATTAAAAATCAAGATTATACATATAAATAAATAAATAAATACATAAATATGAATAAATAAATAAATATGAATAAATAAGTTAAATTATTATTTTTCAATTTTTTGGTGAAAATGTTTTAAAATTTTTAAAACATTGAAAATATATATCTATTAAATCCATTGCCCCAACCCCACCCCACTCCATTTTTAGTAGAAATATAAAAAAATTTAATAAAATTATGAAATCATTAAAAATGAAATAAGAAGAGAATAATTATTTTTTTAGTTTAAAAAAATAACAAAATATTGTATACATATTTATATTTAAAATCTAAAATGAAAAATAATTAATTAAAATTTAAAATAATATAGACATTTAAGATTTTATAATATATATATGAATATATACAGTGTATACGTATATATAATAAATAAATAAATAACAATATCTATTTTTTTTCAATTTTTGAGGTGAAAATATTTGAACTATCAGAACATTTTTTAAATTAACAAAATATATAGATCAATTTTTTTTTACCATGAATGGAAAATTTGGAGGTGCATGGCCGTAAATGGCATGGACGTGCATGGCCTACAAAACTGTCATATACCCCCAAAAAATGCCATATACCTCCCCGAAAAATGCCACATGGCAAAATCCATTTTGCCACATGGCAAATACCACGATGGGTTCTCTGCCCTGCAGCCTCCCTACCTACTTAATCACCTCTGTATTAACTGTCCTCCCCGTTCACTTGGCTCCTCTTCTGCTATCCACCTTGTCCGTGTCCGCAATATATCAACCCTCTCACTTTTCAATTAGAGACACATCTGTTCACACTCTCTTACCCAACATTATCCTTATCTCTGTCTTATCCTGACCTCTTAAACTTTTTATATACTCTTATCCTGCTTTTAATCTAATTTTATGATTGTTTAGTTATTCCTGTTGAGCTATTGTGTTCCCATCATTCTTGTCTTTGCGTGTCTTGAAAAGCGCTTCAGAAATAAAATGTATTATTATTATTAGGGTTGTTCCGATCATGTTTTTTTGCTCCCAATCGTTTTAGTTTGAGTATCTGCCGATCCCGATATTTCCCGATCCGATATATTTTTTTTTGCTCCCGATTCAATTCCAATCCTTCCCGATGATTTTTCCCGATCATATACATTTTGGCAACGCATTAAGAAAAACATGAATAAAACTCGGACGAATATATACATTGAACATACAGTACATAAGTACTGTATTTGTTTATTATGACTATAAATCCTCAAGATGGCATTTACACTATTAACATTCTTTCTGTGAGAGGGATCCACGGATAGAAAGACTTGTAATTCTTAAAGGATAAATGTGACTTTGTATATTGTGACTAAATATTGCCATCTAGTGTATTTGTTGAGCTTTCAGTAAATGATACCGTAGCCATTTAACTGTTCTGCCCAAATGCATGATGGGAAGTGCAACCATGACTGTGCGTAGTGGCAGCAATTGATATTTCTTCTCTGCGTTGGGAAGTAACATAGGGTGTTAAGGAAAAGATCAACCACTACCGTTCTTCCACGATATTTCTAATTGTTGAAGGAGGGATTTTAAGGCTTTAACCAATTAATAAGGGCCTCCAAAGACTGCCAAAATTCTCTCTACTCATTTTAAGCGTCCTGTTAGCTCTATATATAGGTAAAACGGCGCCATTATAGACCGAACGCGACAATGCGTGAGTGGGTCGTGCAGCGCATGCGTTAATTGCATTAAATATTTTAACGGGATTAATTTTTAAAAAATTAATTACCGCAATTTACGCGATAAATTTGATAGCCCTACTTTAAGCCAAAATTAAAGACTCTGGATGAATGTAAGACATTTTGGCTGTACCGTTAAATACAATTAGAAAACGATTTAATTAAAATATATATTTAAAAAAGGCATGTCCGATATTTTTTTGCCGATTCCGATACTTTGAAAATTATGTGATCGGACCCACATCTTTAATTACTTCCTTTACATATTAGGTCCCTTCCTGTTGATTTGGGGGTCATTTTATGATCAACTCCTGTTGATATCAGGTCACTTTTAGTTGATATCAGTTCACTTCATCCCGATATCAGCTGAATTCCTGTTGATTTAAGGTTCTTACAAATAGAATTGACGTATATGGCCTTTGTCGGCATCGACTTACATGGAACGTACACGATGTTGCACGTTCCGACCTATTCGATCGTTTCGCGGCTTAACCGATTTCCTGTCCCCTCTGTGTGTCGGCAGAAGCCAAGTCATGCGAGGACATCCAGTGCGGCGGCGGCAAGAAGTGCCTTTGGGACGCCCGCATGAGCCGAGGCCGCTGCTCCCTCTGCGAAGACACGTGTCCGGAGAGCCGGACGGACGAGGCGGTGTGCGCCAGCGACAACACCACCTACCCCAGCGAATGTGCCATGAAGCAGGCCGCCTGCTCCGAGGGGGTCCTTCTGGAAGTCAAGCACTCGGGATCTTGCAACTGTAAGTAAATACCACACCCCCGGCCCGCTCCTCCGCTTCCCCCCCTCGCCGAGGCAAAAAAAAAGACAAAATCCCACATTGCTTAAACGACCCCCTCCCTTCTTCCCCTTCCTTTCCCAAAATTCCCACCGTCAAGCACAGCTTTCTCAAGCAGAGCGGACTTGGAATGAAACGGACTTGCATGATGTTGTCCTTATTTTTGGTTTGTTTTTCTATTCCCTCACATGTAATTCCTCTGCAAAAGCATGGTTAAAAAAAAAGAGAGAGACTGTAATTCAATACGAGTGACGTGGGAGTTTGCAGTGCAACAATCATGATGTAAATATCCACATGTATGTGATTCGCGCCGGAGTATATTTTGCCTTAAGTCATGGAGCCATTTACAGGCAATTAAGCTGTCCTTGAATGTTCTCAAATCCTGTTTCTCTTTTTAACGGGGTGCACATCATCCATCCATCTATATTGTTTTTTTTAATCAGCACTTCATTAACTCTTTGGCTAAGACATGTAATACATGTCAAATCTGTTTCAACTAGAACTGTTGGCAGTGAATGATATGTTAGTGCCAGTGGCGGAACAAATGTGAACAGCGCCCGGGGGCGATGATCATAAACGGGACCCCCCGAGTAGACTTTCCGGGTGGGTTTTGCTAGTGGATAATCATTCGCGGGCCCCTGGAGACAATCGTCCGTTGTGTGTGTTTGGGGTGTAAGTGGGAATTTTTTTGTGGGCCCCTCCAATAGATATTTTAACTAGAGGTCGACCGACATGGAATTTTTAAATGCCAATACCGATATCTAAAAATATTTTCAGCCAATTGTTGATATCCAAAGCCAATTTTGTAAGCTGATATATGAGGCCGATATACTTTTTTTTTTTTTTTTTTTTAAAAAGCATGTAAATTATAGAAGCATTTTTTTTAATTAGCTTCAAATTTACATTGATGAGCTGAGACTTAAAGCAACACTAAGTAACTTTTTAACCTTTATATAAAAAAAAAAATAATAAAAAAAGTTAGTAAAAAAATTATTAGACTAGTCGACTAATCTTTCCAAAAATGTCTGCAGACTAATTGGGAGAAAAATAATCGTTTGGGAAAGCTCTACAGCAAAATCAAGGCCGATATTTTCCAATATTGTTCCTAACACTTTCCTCTTTTTTGAATTTTAACCTCGACTCAAATTATTTGCCATTATGGACTGTACCTGTAAATATGGATGACCAGGCCAAAATTGAATAAATACATAATAAAGTGTGTCATTAAAATTGCTATATTTAATGTAGTGTTGCACCGAAACAGTTTTATAGCCCCGATACAGATACAAATACCTGGCTGTGCAGTATCGGCCAATACCGATACCATACCAATACCACTTTGTTTGAAATTTATGTATTATATACAAAGTGAATTCAGTACAACTTTTTATTGCGTTGGCCTGGCTTTCACTCCCTGGCGTGACACAAACAAACTCGTCAGTTCGGTTGAGCCACACTAAGCGACACGGTTGCTAACTGTCATATGCTTCACACAGCCGCTGGAAACAGAAACATTGTTTAATCCATCTACAGGCGACCGGGAGATCCTGATTTTACCACACTGTGCGGGTGTGCGCTGGTCCTCATGGGAAACGCAGTCTTCCTTAAAGCAAAACACTACCGCTTTTGTCCACCGGCGTCATTAAAATCAACCAAAACTGAAAAGTTACCAACTGTTGCTTTAAAGGGATCCACGGATAGAAAGACTTGTAGTTCTTTAAAGATAAATGTTGTTATAAGTTAAAATAATTTGATATTCAAACCCTTCTTGATGTTTTTGTCATTATACAATTTGTAAAATTAGTTCAACTAGTAGGTCACCATTGTTGTTGACGTCACATGGTTACACTGCCGGGCTTTCAGAGTGACTCTATAGCGACATAAACATGTCATCTGTTCAACCCTTTCAATTTGACCTGAGAAACCTGAGAAGAACAAAAATGAGCATGACAGCACTGTTGATATTTCACCAAACGAGCAGCAAAAGCAAAATGAACAGGAAAGACGGGATGAGATGAGACGAGAGTAGGGGGAAAAAAACTGTGTTCTGCTAAAATGTGCTACACCGGCGGAACATCTACAAGAGGCGAATTTGACACCCAAAGTACTACCGTGCGTTTTCAGCTTGTTTTGTTTCGATGCATACAGACAGATCATACTAAAGATACATTAAGAAAATACTTAAACATAGTAATATCAAATAAGGGTTGATTAAATAAGCTACGTAGCTAATGTGGTCAACAGCTCAACAATCTAAAGCTACCACAAGACAACACTATGCTTAAAAGTATGAGAGGGAAACACATGCAAAAAGTATTTTGAGACAATGAAAATGTAATAAAAGACTCAATAAAACAGTACTCTCAGCTTTTAATCGATGATCGCATGTGTTGGACGTCTCGCCGTGTAGAAGGAGCTGCAGTATTCGTTGAGTGACAGTGACAATCTACGTCATCACCCCAAGCGTCCATAAAACATGGCGCCCTCCGTAGGTAAAAACATTTACTAAATATTATAGATTTTTAAATTAATAGCAATATTTTATGTGTTTCTTACATTATTTTTCAAATAATTAAACCCACCAGGACGTCACGAAGAGATGTGAAAAAGTGAGAGTTTAAGAGGACGCTCGACATGCTAAAGCTAATGCTATGAGTTATATTTAGAGTGTAAGGATTGCTCAGTAAAGACCTTAAAAGGCTAAAGCAATATTGGATATTCCCTCATTACAAAACAGGCAAGCCTGAAACTAGCAGCCTGCCTTGAAGCCACTCCGGGGTCCTTCTGGGGTCCTAGCGTCAGTTAGCGACAGCCGCAGTTGTCCACACAGATGCATGATAAAAATCATTTTTTATCGGCTTTTTTGTTGCTGTTGTTGTTAATCGGCCAATGGCCGATGTTGAAAACAAGTCCATATATCGCCTCAGTATATCAGCCGGCCGAAATATCAGTCGACCCCTAATTTACTGTGCTACGCTACACTATTGACAACTCCCCATTCAAATGAACTGGACGTCTATCGCCGTCTGTGCTACTGAAACATGATCATTCACTGCCAGTTGACATAGCCATCCGCCCATCCATTCTTCTAAAGCCACAAAATGTGTCCAATTTTCATTCTTTTTAGCTGTCAATTCCAATGCCTCCGCTAGTGATTGTAACATTAGCGCAAGTGCTAATCGTGTGTAGACTACCTATCTATCTGTAAAGCAGACAGCGTTAGTCGGAGGGGGGCGGAGGGTGAAATTGAGAAAGAGCCCTGAAGGAAGTATCACATTTACATTCCATGTTGCTCCACTCAAAAGAATGTCTCATTGCTTTGGGTTCTCGCGCTATGACACCCGAGGGACCAACTTTACGATCACCTCACGGGCTGAATATTTCTCAATGTGAAGCTCATTCATTTCATCCTTTTAAAAAAAAACTATTGTTACTGTTCTCCACTGAACGTGTTGTACCATGTTGACGAGGGACTGTCTCTGTTAATACTCATCCCTAACTAGGATTCTATTGTATTGTGTGTCCAAAATGTCAAAAGAAAAAAAAGGAAATACCTCACAGTTGTGTTGATGATTTTTGAGAGCTGCGAGAGAAGAAAAGCGGCATTTCTTTCACAAAATCCACCCCGATCCACTGGACCCCGGACTCCTTGTACCCGTCCCTAGCTTCAGCATCTCCCATTTATCCATCCAACCGTCAACCCCTATTGCTCCCCTATTTAGAGCCCCTGACTTGCTAGATGACGTAAAAGTTGCTTAGTTGGTCCATTTTCAACAGCTGTTCAGTCATGTTCAAAATAATAGCAGTCCAATGTGATTAACCAGATGACTCCAGGTTTTCAGTACACATTTTTTGATTGCTACATGGCAAATAAGTTACCAATAGGTGCGATAGATTCTCGTAAAACCAAACATTCATCATATTATGACTGCAGCTATCGATTATTGAAGTAATCCATTAATTCGGAATTGGATAATAAAGCAATGTGTTTTCCGAATTCAAATTAGATACATATATCCAAGCTAGCAAGCTAATAATTTAGCAAATTCCTGTTCAAAATTCATGTTTTATAAACAGGTCAAAATTGGAGGCCACGCTGCCCATTGGTCTGTTGTATTCCTTCATACCAAGGGAAAGTCAACCTTCCACTGAGCAAACCAGTTTGTCCTCCCATCAGATCGAGAACTAGCAGTTAAAAGAAATGTAAATTATGAGCAAACCAGTTCAAACCTGATCTAAAAAACCCACTTTGCCTAGATTTTCATATCAGATATACATGTATGGACAAGATGCTTTTCAGTCTGAACAGTTCAGATGGTTTTTGACTATCCCTCTATGCTGGATGACGCCAGCAACCTGTCAGGTGTGTCAATAATGACAGGCCCAGATCTGATTCGGACACTTTCTAAAAAAAATAGTATGAGCAGTCAGCCTTGAAAATCAGATTTGGGGAAGAAATCGGCATACCTGCAGTCAAAACAGGCCCAGATCTGATTTGGAAACTTGCCAAAAATAGTGTGAATAGTCCCAGATCGGATTCGGACACTTGCTAATAAATAGTGTCAACAGTCGACCCTGAAAATCCGATTGGAGGAGGAATCCGAAAGGAATCAGATATGCC
Source organism: Corythoichthys intestinalis (assembly GCF_030265065.1). Lineage (NCBI taxonomy): Eukaryota > Metazoa > Chordata > Actinopteri > Syngnathiformes > Syngnathidae > Corythoichthys > Corythoichthys intestinalis. The sequence continues at coordinate 63,364,763 of NC_080397.1, read as the reverse complement.
TGCAGTCTGAACAGACACAGATCTGATTTGGACAGTTGCTAAAAATAGTGTGAACAGTCCCAGATCTGATTTGGGCACTTGCTAAGAATAGTGTGAACAATCAGCCCTGAAAATCAGATTTGAGTAGGAATCTGATATGCCTGCAGTCTGAACAGGCCCAGATCTGAATTGGACAGTTGCTAAATATAGTGTGAACAGCCCCAAATCTGATTCGGACACTTGCTAAAAAGTAGTGTGAACAGTCAGCCCTGAAAATCAGATTTGAGGAGGAATCTGATTGGAATCAGATATGCCTGCAGTCTAAACAGACCCAGATCTGATTTGGACACTTTCTAAAAACAGTGTGAACAGTCCCAGATATGATTCGGACACTTGCTAAAAAGTAAAGTGAACGGTCAGCCCTAAAAATCGGATTTTAGGAGGAATCCGATTGGAATCTGATATGCCTGCAGTTTGAACAGGCCCAGATCTGATTAGGACACTTGCTAAAAATAGTGTGAAGAGTAAGCCCTGAAAATCAAATATGAGGTGGAATCCGACTGGAATCAGATATGCCTGCAGTTTGAACAAACCCAGATCTGATTTGCACACTTTCTAAAAACAGTGTGAACAGTCTCAGATATGATTCGGACACGTTCTAAAAATAGTGTAAACAGCTAATAATTGTGTGCAGAGTCAGTCTTGAAAATCGATTTTGAGGAGGAACCCAACTGGAATCAGACATGCCTGCAGTCTGAACAGACCCAGATCTGGTTTAGACACTTGCTAAAAAGTAATGTGAAGAATAATCCCTGAAAATCAAATTTGAGGTGGAATCCGACTGGAATGAGATATGCCTGCAGTTTGAATAGGCTCAGAACTGATACGGACATTTGCTGAAAATATTGTTAACAGTCAGCCCTGAAATCAGATTTGAGGAGGAATCCGATTGGAATCCAATATACCCGCAGTTTGAACAGGCCCATATATGATTTGGACACTTGCTAAAAATACTGCAAAACGTTCAGCCCTGAAAATCAGTTTTGAGGAGGAATTCAATTGGAATCAGATATACCAGCACTCTCAACAGGCCCAGATCTGATTCAGACAGTTGCTAAATATAGTGTGAACAGTCTCAGATCTGATTTGGACACTTTCTAAAAATAGTGTAAACAGTCAGCCCCGAAAATCCAAATTGAGGAGGAATCCGAATGGAATCAGATATGCCTGCAGCCTGAAAAGGCCAAGATCTGATTCGGACAATTGCTAAATATAATGTGAACAGTCCCAAATCTGATTCGGCCACTTGCTAAAAATAGTGCAAAACATTCAGCCCAGAAATTCAGATTTGAGGAGGAATCGGATTTGTATCACATATTTCTGCAGTCTGAACAGGCCCAGATCTGATTTGGACACTTGCTAAATATAGTGTGAACAGTCCCAAATCTGATTCGGACACTTGCTAAAAAAACAGAGTGTGAACAGTCAGCCCTAAAAATCCGATTTGAGAAGGAATCCGATTGGATTCAGACAAGGGCGTAGGTTTGCATAGGGACGGTAGGGACATAACACCAACAACTTTTAGGGAACCCTTATTTGCATTATATAATGAGTTCAGTTATATAGGTAATTTAGATTGTCTTCCCATAAGTTGTAAGGATAGAAATGACCCTACATTATGTTCAGACTTACATTTGCCTCCTTTCACTTGCTGAATGTGCTGGTCCATTTTTTCCCCTTCAAACGTACGTTTGATTGGCTGATTACTAGAACCCCACATTCACACGATCCCAACAGAAATACATGTCGACATGCCACCTCCTCCGCCCCCTTTGAAGAGGAGGGATATTAGAAGGTTTTTTTCGGCCAGCAGCAGCCATTTGATGTAATGTAAAAAGACGTCAATGTTGTGAAGGTGGGGAACACAACACTAATTTTGCAACTGAATATCCGACCTGCATCAGAATTAGCATAACATTAAACCGTGTGAACTTTCTAACCTGTAAAACTCGAGTGGAAAGCTGTTTAGTGGCGTGTCTTCCTGTACTTTTTCAACTGTTAACGTTAACGATGCACATTTTTAACCCCCCCCCCAAAAAAAAAACAAAAAAAAAACATGCAGGTTATGCTATTATAGCGTCCCTACCAATGTTGAGACCAAACCAACGCCCATGGATTCAGATATACCTGCAGTCTGAACATGTCCAGATCTGATTTGGACTGTTACTAAAAATAATGTGAACTGTCCCAGATCTGATTCGGACACTTGCTAAAAATATTGTGAACAGTCAGCCCTGAAAATCAGATTTGAGGAGGAATCCAATTGGAATCAGATATGTCTGCATTCTGAATGTAGTCTTAAAAACACTGAATATTAATTTACTGATTCAAAGGATTTCTATATCGTGGAATCTAGAAAGGTTTTGAGTTTGTAAAGTCAATGACAGACACTGTTACTTTTTTTTTTTGGACACACCCCTTTCAACTTATCGCCCAATTGCAGAGCCTTAAACAAGGGCGTAGGTTTGGTCTCAACATTGGTAGGGACAATATGGCATAACCTGCATGTACACCTTTTTGCTAGGGACGGACATTCATAATGATCAATGCAAAATAAATCTGTATTGACTTATACTAACTTTTGTGTGTATTGGTTCAGCCTACACAGTTCAATTAAAACTTTTGGTTTCAAAAACTACTAAAGAAACATTTTGAAAACATGTCCGGACTTTATGAGCAAATTTGGATTGAAATATTAAAACATAACTTCATATACATCAACATACACAATAAATGCAAGTTTGTTAATCATCGCTTAACTACCAGGAATTCAAAAAATAAACATTTGTCTCAAAACCCCTCAACATTGTCTAAATAAAGAAATCAAATATAATTGATAAAAACGTCTTTGTCAGGGAGTAACAAAAATAAATAAAAATGGAGCTGTCCTTCAGATAAAAAACTAATGCTTTTGTCCACAAGCACAGCCAAACTCAACAACAAAAATTAAAGCTCCTTTGTAAGCTGCTTTAAGACCAAATCAATAAAATAAAAAGTATAATTGGGGAGAAGGGGGTAAACCTCGGTTCACTACATTTCTCAGTTAATTTAGCGTGAACAGTAGAAAACATACAGGAGGACACTTCTCTCTCTGCAGCTTCCTACTCGAGTTTTGCAGGTTAGCAAGTTCACACAGTTTAATGTTATGCTAACGTGGATGCAGGTCAGACTTTCAGTAGCAAAATTAGCGGTGTGTTCCCCACTTCCACAACATTGACGTATTTTTACTAGGGGTGTCAAACGATTAAAATTTTTAATCGAGTTAATTACAGTTTAAAAATGAATTAATCGCAATTAATCGCAATTCAAACCATCTCTAAAATATGCCATATTTCTCGTAAATTATTGTTGGAATGGAAAGATAAGACACAAGATGGATATATACATTCAACATACTGTACATAAGTACTGTATTTCTTTATTATAACAATAAATCAACAAGATGGCATTACCATTATTAACATTCTGTTGAAGCGATCCATGGATAGAAAGACTTGTAGTTCTTAAAAGATAAATTTTAGTACAAGTTATAGAAATGTTATATTAAAACCCCTCTTCATGTTTTCGTTTTGATAAAATTTGTAAATAGTAGCCCGCCGTTGTTGATGTCAATAATTACTTACACTATGCTCATGGGTGCTGAAGCCTATAAAATCAGTCACACCCAAGCGCCAGCAGTGGGCGGCAAAACTCCGAAAAACACAACAAGTACAGCTTTCACTTTGAGCAGGGCATTTGTGCGTTAATTGCGTCAGATATTTTAACGGGATTGATTTAAAAAATGAATTACCGCTCGTTAACGCGATAATTTTGACAGCCCTAATTTTTACATTTAGTATACTGGCTGCTGCTGGCTGAAAAAAATACTTCTAATATCCCTAATATCATATCTAATGTGTGTGTGTGTGTGGGGGGGGGGGTCAATTAATCAGCCTATCAAATGTGCGTTTAGGAGGAAAAAATGGACCGACACATTCAGCAAGTGAAAAGAGGTACAAAAAAAAAAAAAAAAAAATAGTAATAGTGGGGTCAATTACAAAAATTAAAACATATGGGAAGACAATCTAAATGACCTATATAACTGAAGTCATTATATAACACAAATAAGGTTGCTTAATAGTTGGTGGGGACAATTTGAGCAACCTGAAAAGTTGGTTGTGTTTTGTCTCTATCGTCCCTATGCAAACCTACGCCCTTGTTTAAGAGTGTGTATAACATTAATCTTGTTGCTTTTCTGTTCATATACTGAACCTACCGGGAACTTGTTTGCCATGTAGCAATAGAAAATATACAGTACTGAAAACCTGGATTCATCGAATTAGTCACATCGGACTGCTATTATTTTAAACACCACTGTATTCCCCTCATTTAGCCATCAGAGAAGAACAGGAGGAGGGTGAGGACGATGAAGACTACAAGGCTTATGTGAGTTTATCTTTACTGGATGGATAGCCCCTCCCTTATTAACCACCCCAGTCCTGAGGAACCATGTCCATACTGTACATGATGTGTATGCTTATTTATTTTGAAACAAAAAGGAAGTATACATATAGTCCAGTCTGCTAGATGTTTATTTATACATTTTTTGTGTGTGTTTGTTTTTTCTAATTTATACATTTACAATGTCAGGCTTACAATCTACCACTCATTTTCTCCCTTTTGTTTGTTGTTGTTGTTGTGCTTTTCAATTTTCAATTTTTTTTTTTTTTTTGTTATCATGAAGAAATATATTTGTCCAAAGAGAAACAGTGTTATTTATTTGTCACGTTACTATGTAATGCTGTAAATTGCATTCCGCTTTCATTCAGCTGTAAGAAAAAAAAGAAAAAAAAAACAAAAATAGTGAAAGAAAAACTGCTCGTTATTGTTAAATCTCTACCACAGATGTTTATGTCACTCCTACGTAAATGCATGTTTAGGCTGTGTGTTTATTTATTGGGGATATATCAACTTTCATTTTTCTTTTTAATGTACAGATGTGTTACTGGTTTGTTTACAGTTTATAATAATAACTGACCAAAGGGAATCTCTCAATGGTTTTTCAAAACAGATGCAACACAGCAGTAATTAAAAATGGAAAGAATAATGGTTCTTTTTCCTGTTTGTCAGTTGACTTTTTTGGCCTTTAGCTGTTGTACTTTGTTAGCATTTATATTGTGTATCACTAGAAGAAAGAAGAGGTACGTTTGGGATTATACTTGATGACCTTTGAAACAATGTGCCATTAACATTTGTGTGCTCTCGTCTTTCTCCTATGCCAATGTTGCTCTTGTCGAATTTCGACGGGATTAACGCGTATGTTACTGCAGTATTCAACTTAATATCACACTTCATTGACTGCTTCTTTTCCTCTCGGTTTGCTTTTTTTCTTCTTCAAAGCATCAGCAAGAGAAATACAAAATTCCGTTATGAATATATAGTTTTGTATTTTTTATGTAAATGTCATATGTACATACAAAAAAGTTTGAGGGTATTTGTACAGATATGAAGAGTAAAACAATAAAAAGTTTTTTTTTTCCTTATACATTTTCCTGACTTTCTTTATGATGGTTTGTCTCAATGTTTATTAGTTACTTAGTCATCAATATTCAGGGTTTCCCCTACAAATAACAGATTGTGGTGCACCGCCACACTAAATTAAAAGCCGCCACGCCTCGCAAATGAGATGTTTTTTAAATTTTTTATTTTTATTTTTTAATGCCGTTCAAACTAGCGGCAGCCGAGTGCGAAGGGTTCAGTGGCAACCTATTAATTATGTATTGTAATGTCCGTAACTAAGCGGGGCCCCCTTAAGAGACGATCGGACTGTGGAGCTGTGACGCAGAGGGAAGAGAGTAGGAAGAATGGGAGAAGGGGTGAGATAGCGAGCGATAACGGTTGCATGTCTCAGCAGCCCACTGTTATTTTGTTATTGTTTTACTTTATTATTGTTACCACAATAAAGTGGGTAAGCCAACACCGACTCCTCTCCTTTTTTCCCCATATCCGGGGCCTTACAGTAGTTTGGATCGGACTTTTCGGCTAAAGTGAGCGGTGGACGGCCATCTTGGATGGAAGACTAAGTTTGAATGAATTTAGAGCAAGGCTCTATTTTCAAAGCGCCGCCGCGCTAACGTCAACAATGAGGTGCAGGCGTATTTTACCACTATCCCACGAAAACTCGACTAATTCCGTCTAGTTTTAGTCCACGTTTAATAAAAATGTTATCGTCTGTAAAATGGGAAAAAATTAATTATACCCACCAGGATGCCACGAACTGTATGTACAAAAAGTTGTCTGGGAGTTTAAGAGGATGCTCGCCGTTAGCAATAGCTTGATGCTAACGCGAAAGTGAATGCTGTGCTAACGCTACGAGTTACATTTAGTGTGTGATGATCATGCAGCACAGAAAATTTAAGAGGAGGCTCGGCGTTAGCAATAGCCTTATGCTAATGCGAACATGAATGGGGTGCTAACGCTCAAGGGCGTAGGTTTGGTCTCAACATTGGTAGGGACGATATAGCACCATAAACTGCATGTACACTTTTTGCTGGGGACGGGACATTAATAACACCAAACAGATTATTGAACAGGGGTCATGGCTACATTTCTCACGAATATGAGATAAGAGATGATGATCAATGCAAAAATAAATCTGTATCGACTTTTACTAACTTTCATGCGTATTGGTTCAGGTGAAACAACGTTCAACCTTTGTTTTCTAAAACTACTAAAGAATCATTTTAAGTGCAAGTCTCTTTATTGAAAAAACGGAACTATCCAAGAATGGGTCCACTTTTGGGGGCACTGGAGCACCCCAAGACTCAAACTACAATATTGCAACATAAAAGTGATTTGGGAAAAAATCAATGGAAAAAAATATGAGCAGTCCAAGGACCGGTCTACATCTGAGCCATACTAGACTACCCCAAGACTTTAAATAAAGGGACTTGCACTCTGAAGACACCTTGTTGCATTACCGTGATGCACATAATGCAAATAATGATCCAAATGAGGGATGGCAAGCTTGACGGCAGTCGTTTTGCTGGTTAGCAAGTTCACGCAGTTTAATGTTATGCCAACTCTGATGCAGGTCTGACTTTCAGTACCAAAATTAGTGTTGTGTTCCCCATCTCCACAAGATTGACATTTTTTTACATTACTTACAGTGGCTGCTGCTGGCTGAAAAAAACTAATATCCCTCCTCTTTTAAGGGGGCGGAGGATACGGCATGTTGTCAATATGAATCTGTCGGGGTTGTGTGTGTCTGTGTGGCGGGAGTGTGTGTGTGTGTGGGGGGGGTCAAGTAATCAGCCAATCAAACGTGCGTTTGAGGGGGGGAAAATAAATCGGCACATTCAGCAAGTGAAAAGGGATAAAGTTTGAACATAATGAGAATAATTCATTAAATAATGGTAGGGTGTAGTCTATCACAACAATTAATAATCTGAAATCTAAATTTTATCATATTATATAAATATAATAATTATTATCATATAACTGAATTCATTATGAAATGCAAATAAGGTTGCTTAAAAGTTGGTGGGGACAATCTGAACATCCTGAAAAGTTGGTAGTGTTCTGTCCCCGACGTCCCGATGCAAACCTACGCCCTTGCTAATGCTACAAGTTATATTTAGTATGAGGAGATCACTCAGCACAGACCTTTAAAGGCTTAAGCAACATTGCACATTCTCTCTTCTTACCAAGAAAAGAAGACTAATCTTAGCGTGTGTATCTCAAAACAGGCAATGGGAAGACTGGAGTGGACACTGGCGGGTGAACTGGGGGTGGGGGGTGCAGCACGTCACATGAGTGACACAACCAAACACACATTGTGAACATGTGACAAAAACTATGGCGCATTTTCGTCTCAGTTCCCATCTTGTCAGAGGAAAACCGATATTTGTGTCATGTTTAAGTCTCCCAATAAATGTTTGTAGCTCGTTTTCGTATCGTCATCGTCATGAAAAAAAATTGTTCGTTGACTAAATATTTTCATTTTAGTCGTCGTTGACCAAAACAACGCTGGTGCTTACTGTAAATACTTCAAGCCTCATAAGAACCAAGCGTTGGACAACTTAACACTTGCCTCGCAGTTCTGAGATTAAGGTGTCAAGCCCGAGCTACGGCGTTCATGTATTGAGTTTGAATGATCTCCCTTTGACTGAGTGGGTTTTCCCCAGGTAACGGTTTCCTTCCACATCCTAAAACATGCATGGTAGGCTGGTTGAACACTCTAAATTGGTAGAGTTGTGTTTGTGTGTGTGTGTGTGTGTGTGTGTGTGTGTGTGTGTGTGTGTGTGTGTGTGTGTGTGTGTGTGTGCGTACTGCATCTGTATCTATAAAACTATATATCACATAAATACACAAAATGGTACAACTAAAAAACACTTTAAAAACAAAATGTTATTTACTTTACATTCACATACATTGGTGTGATAGGCCTGTAATTTATATAATAAAAGTACATAAAAAATAAATGTAAAAAATGAGATAAAATGATTCCCCCAAAGCACTTACACAGTTTATCTGTGCATTTCGGGGGGTGGGGTGAGGGGGTGGGGCGCCAATCAATCCGCCTCATAGTGCCACATTTTGGGCTAAAAAGCCAAAAGTTACATTTTGTATGAGAACAGGAAAACTAAAACAATAATAATAATAATAATACCCCCCCCCAAAAAAAAAAAAAAAAATCTTTGTTCTAAAGCTAGGAAAAACACCATATAACAGGTACATACTAAAAAGAGAAAAAGTTTAAAATACAATATTTTCAAAGACGAGTCCAGCGCCAACAACCACTGCTGACAACTAGATTAAACTCACCAATATCCCCTCATTAACAGTCGCGTTGAAATAGCCAGCCAGAAAATGACTCATTGGTGAAAATAGGCCCATGAATTGACAACATATTAGATGTTAAGGTAAAATAATACTTTCCTAAATGCTTATAATTGCCTACCTGCAGCTTACTGCAGTGAGCTCCCATGAGCACACTGGAGTGTGTTGCGTTCAGGTCCAACTCCGGGAAACAGGACAGTCTGGAGGGCTGCTTGAGGCTGTGCAGCATGGCTGGCCCAGGCCATTTGGGGGCCCTAAGCAAAATAATGCAAAGGGGCCCATATTTTTGGCCCACCATTTCATCACAGTGTACTGTGAAACCCATGCAATCCAACCCATACGTCCATATTTTGTATATTAATCAGATTTTGTTGCACTGCATACTTCAAACTTCTCACCCCAAATGATTGTCAGTACTGACAGTAAATAGCGCCAAACCTTTTTTAAAAGAGGAAAGAAAGAAGTTAAGGAAGAACTTTTTATTTTTTTAAGCATGTAATCAAGTATCAAAACTCATAAAAGTCAAATAAAGCAAACTGTAGTAAACGAAATAGAATATAAATTAAACAATTGCCAGATTGGGGGCCCCCTAGTGGTCAGGGGCCCCAAGCAGCTGCATAGTCTGCGTAGAGGCTGGGCCGGCCCTGCTGTGCAGGATGCAGGACGAGACATTTAAAAACCAAAGAAATTCCCAGCAGGGCCGAGAACGAAAAGTGGTATTTGTCATGTGGCAAAATTGATTTTGCCATGTGGCATTTTTTTTGCCATGTGGCAAAACTGTTTTTGCCATGTTTTCCAATGGCAAAATTTATTTTGACGTGGATTTTTTTGTTTGTTTTGGTATGTGGCATAATGGATTTTGGTTTGTGGTATACATATACATATACATATACATATACATATATATATATATATATATATATATATATATATATATACATATATACATATATACATATATGTATGTATATATATATATATATATATATATATATATATATACTGTATATATATATATTTTTTTCTTTTTTTTTTTTATGTATGTGGCGTTTTTTGGGGTGTATGGCATTTTTGCAGGCCATGCACATCCAAGCCACTAACATCTATGCACATCCAAACTTTCCATTCATATCAAATGGCAGAAAAAGATGTGTGGCTGTGATTTTTGACCATACACTTACCAATACAGCACATTGACATTCAACTGGCACCCGAATACGGCTATGCCATTGACTAATGCTAAGTGTATAGTCAAAAATCACAGCCACACATGTTTGTCTGCCATTTAAAATGAATGGGAAATTTAAACGTGCATAGCCGTTAATGGCATGGCCTCACTTGGGTGGCATAGCCTCACTTTGGTGCCAGTTGAATGTCAATGCGCTCTGATGGTAAGTGTATTGACACAAATCACAGCCACACATGTTTTTGCCATTTAAAATGAATGGAAAATTTGGACGTGCATAGCCGTCAACGGCATGGACGTGTATGGCCTGCAAAAATGCCATGTACCCCCCCCCCCCCCCAAAAAAAAATGACACATACCAAAAAAAAAAAAAATATATATATATATATATATATATATATATATATATATATATATATATATATATATATATATATATATACCACAAACCAAAATCCGTTTTGCCACATACCAATAAAAATGCCAAATGTCAAAATACATTTTGCCATGGCAAAATCCATTTTTCCATATGGCAAATACAACTTTTGGTTCTCGCTGTCTCTCGAATTTCCTGCATACTGTCAACTCAACGTTTCAGTAATTCGCCTTCTCATTTTCTGGTTGGAACCAGTTTACCCCTCCGCAGCTGCCGTAGGTGCTTAATGACAACAAACATGGCGTCCTCAATGTCACTTCTTGGACTGGGACGCTTTTCTGTGATTAACGCAGCTTGTAAAGTGTTCCTGAGCCCTGTCAGGTACGTATTAATCAGCTTTTTGTGCGTTTATATCCATTCACATTACTGTAAAATGACTTTTGTTGTATTATTGCTCGTAATGATGTAACAATGTTGCACGTAGGCCGTGTGGTACATGCCAGTGAATTATAAAATACTGAAAACGCCAACTAAATGAAATAAGGTTAACGAGTGAAAGCTCAACGTGTATAACTATTGAAACGATTGTGTCAAATACGAAAACAAACTATAACGCCCTTTGTCGGCTAGCCAGCTATTTAGCTCGTGCTAGCTCTCGAGTGTAGCAATTTGTCGGTTCAAAGTTGCACATTATTCTGTACGTGGACGTTAATTGTACGTTGTACGTCAACTCATATATTCCCTACTGACTGGGAAGTGGGAAGTCAACTTGGATGGGTGAAATGAAGGCAAACATCACTTGTGGCTACGTGAAGTTTGCTGAAACAGTCATGAATTGTAGTGAAAATCGTGCCAACCAGACACCTGAAAATGGTTGTAGAAAAGAAAAATAGTGGTGGAAAAGGTCTCCACTTTAGTAATGAAAGATTAGGACTTGATTTTAATGTGTATGGCATTGCTTGTAATAGGGAATGGGACGTACTACGTCATTGTTTGGACGCGCCTGCCTGCTGGCAATATGATTCACTTCCGGGCCGGCAGACTCAATGCGGATTGTAACGTGTGGTCGTGCTAAGCTAACTCTTTCGGTGTTTTAGAAAGAAATTATGGGTGTGTATTGTTGTGTTACCGGGTGCAACAGCTTCTCCTACGACTAAAAAAAGGGCGAGGAAAACTGGACTCACTTTTCACCGTTTTCCTGCATGGAGGACCAAATATCAGATCACGAAGGCACAACGGATGGCTGGGGCGCAGCGGTTCGTTGGAAAAGCATTTCTCTTGATCATATTTCTGCTGGAATGAGAGTGTATTCCCCTCATCTCTACTCTTGTAAGTTGAACGATTTATCCGTTTTGGTTTCAATACGTTTTTTTTTTTTTTTTTTTTTTTTTACTGTTGTGTAAATCTGCCTCGGTAGCAATGCTAACCTTCTCCTCCTCCTCACCTACCTGTTGTGTTACTAGGAAAACCTGCATATGAAATGCTGACAACACATTCCGATTGGTCACCATATCTCTTCTTGGGTTATTCTGAGGTCAAGCGCACCACATCGGAGCGTTATGAGAGGTTGGAAAGGCGAAGAGTGCACGCTGAAACTTCAGTTTGCTCTGCTCTTACAAACACGATCCCAAGTGTTGTTGTGAAAAGTCAATAAAATATGAATACCAAAACATGACTTGAACAACTTATTGACAAACTGTAACTGCTTGTTGTTTACTTCAGGTCTTCATAATAAACAGGTGTAATAATTACAAAGGCAGGTGACTTAATTTTGTTATTCTATTTGGAATATGCATTGACAATTTTTGGACAGTGTTGTAGACAAGAACTGGGACTTATAATTTGCAGTAGTAAAGTAATGCAATTTCTCCAATACGATATTTGAATTGACAGTTTAAAATCTTTAAATTAGTGCAAACAAGGCCCGCCCTCTGATGGTGGCAGCAAATATTATATAATTATAAGTAATACACAAATACAAGATCACAATAAACGTGTCTTTGTCAAAGCAGTTTAAAACACTATTTACTGGCCTTGGGTAAATTGCCAGACAGGATAAATATGTGCTTTAAAGTTCTTGCATTTCCATTTTAAGTATTGCAAGTACTAGTCTCCAACACAGTATTTGAACTGACAGTTTAAAATCCTTTTAGTACAAAATGGCCCACACTCTGGCAGGGGGCAGCAAATATTATAATACATAATACATTATAAAAAGCTATATACTATATAAATACAAGATCACAACAAAACCTGTATTTTTCAAAGCAGTTAAAAAACATCCAGTGGCCTTAGGTAAATAAAGGTGTATAAATATGTACTTTACAGTTCTTGCATTTCTATTTTAGGTATTGCAACTTTTCCAACACTATTTGAATTGACAGTCTAAAGTCTACATAAGTGCAAATAAGAATATTATAATTTAAAAATAATAATAGAATATATAAATTCAACATTACAATGAAACGTGTCTTTGTCAAAGTGGTTTAAAAAAAAAAAAAAAAAAAACGTCACTGGCCATAGTTAAATAGCCAGGCAGAATAAATATGTGCATTAAAGTTCTTGCATTTTCACAAGTTGAAAGCCCGCAGTTCATCGACGAGAGGGGTAGACCCAGATGGCGTCTGCTGCAGGGGCTTGTTTGAGTCCGACACAGGACAAATGGAACCACTCCATTGAACAAATTTTCTTTGTCAAATGATCCAAGAAGAGAGATAGTGACCAATTGGGATGTGTTGTCAGCAGGTTTACCTAGGAACACAACAGGTAGGTGAGTCGTAGTAGGCGAGCATTGCTACCGAGGCAGATTTACACAACGGTGTAAAAAAACAAAAACGTATTGAAACCAAAAGTGGATAAAGCGTTCAACTTACAAGAGTAGAGATGACAGGAACACACTCTCATTCCAGCAGAAATATGATCATAAATGCTTTTCCGACGAACCGCTGCAATCCAGCCATCCGTCGTACCTTCGTGATCTGATATTTGGTCCTCCATGCAGGAAAACGGTGAAAAGTGAGTCCATTTTTCCTAACCCCTTTTTTTGTCGTAGGAGACGCTGTTGCACCCGGTAACGCAACAATAAGCACCCATATTTTCTTTCTAAAACACCGAAAGAGTTAGCTTAGCACTACCACACGTTACAATCCGCATTGACTCTGCCGGCCCGGAAGTGAATCATATTGCCAGCATGGACGCGCGTCCAGACAATGACGTAGTACGTCCCATTCCCTATAGGTAAGTTGCCCCCTCCAACATGGCCGCTACATAGCACCACGCTTAGGCAGGTTGATACAGGGCAACCTTGAGATATTTCATTTATCGCGAACAAACTTATGTAATGTATGTTCTTATTGTTCAAATGCTTTTTTATTATTTACAATTGAAAACGAAATTTGTCTGAAAAGTAAGCTTTTTGTTTCCTTTTCTTTTCTTTTCATGTTTGGTGTGCCATTTTCTTAGAGTCCTACAAGTATTTACTGAAACGAGAAGAAAAGGGGGCTAATATATCAAACACCAAGGGTGTAACTTTGCTTAATTTTCCTTGGTAATTGTATTTTTTTTTTTTTCTTTGGGACCATCATGTGGCGGAAAACACTCAGGTACCTCAGTGAAGTTGGCCCCCCATCAGACGCAAATTTATAGAAAAATTATGTCATTTGTTTGTGCTAGGTTTGTGCTCGTTTGTGCTGATTTTTTTTTGTGTGTGTGTGTGCTCCTATCGTTTTTAAGATATTGACAATTGACCATTTTGATTGAAAATGGCTAAAACTGGTGCTACGTTTGTGCTGGATTTGTGCTTTAAAATTTTTCGTTTATGCTGCTATTGTTTTATAGATATTGAGATAGGCCTGTGGCAGTAACACATTTTTGTAGGCGATATATTGTCTCATAAATTATTGCCCTTATGTGATATTCTTGTCATTTTAAAAAAAATCCATTCAGCCACTAATGCAGTGCCAATATCATTCGAATGTAATAAATTGTTATTCTTAAATAAAACAAAAACACTATGAAAAATAATAAATATTAAAAAAAAAAACACACACACATACACAATGCATAACGAGTCATTTGAACGCTAGCATATTTTTGTTCTCTTCCAATCAGAGCCAATCAGAATTCTTATTTGATCCAAAATGACTGTCATCTTGTCCTGAAAAGTGCACATGTTGGCAAATTTGAAGCCAAATTATTTATTGCCAATCAGATTTTTCAAAATGGGTGTCATTTTAAAGCCAAAATATGTGGGATTAACTCCAGAAATCTACATTTTACATGTTGTACATGCGGTGTTTTATTTTGAAGTGTTCACCGGAAGTACGTTCGCCAAACCGCTAACCGTAAGTTTTACAGTCAGGGGGGATAAAAGTGCACTTCTCTTTTCGTCATACAAGTGATGTTGTTAATAGATTTTTTTTCTTTTTTCGCATGCATGGCCTGCAAAAATGCCACATACACCCCAAAATGCCACATACCCCCCAAAAATATGCCACAAACTAAAATCAATTTTGCCACATACCAATAAATATGCCACATGTCAAAATACATTTTGCCACATGGCAAAAAAAAAAGCCACATAGCAAAATCTATTTTGCCACATGGCAAAGAAAAAATGTCACATGAAGAAATCCGTTTCGCCACGTGGCAAAAAAAAAAAAAAAAAAAAATGCTACGTGGCAAGAAAAATGCCACATGGCAAAATCTATTTTGCCACATGGCAACATCAGTTTTGCCACATGGCAAAAAAATGCCACATGGCAAAATCTATTTTGCCACATGGCAAGAAAAATGCCACATGGAAAAAAATGCCACATGGCAAAATCAATTTTGCCACATGGCAAAAAAAATGCCACATGGCAAAGAAAAAATCCCACATGGCAAAATAAATTTTGCCATATGACAAAAAATGCCACATGGCAAAAAAAAATGCCACATGGTAAAGACAAAAAATAATCTATTTTACCCCATGGGATAAAAAATGCCACATGGCAAAAAAAAAAAAAAAAAAGCCACATGGCAAAATCCATGTTGCCACATAACAAATACTTTTCATTCTCGACCCTGCTGCAATTTTGGGCGATTTAATTTCATTACATAAACGAAAAATGCTCTCAACTGCTTCCGGCCAATTTTATTTTTTGAGTTGATTTAATGAACGATACACATTTTTTTTTGTCTTCCAAATCAAGACCACGATAATAACTCTGATTTCTCTAGGATTGACAAAAATCTGATAATATTTAACGTCGCGAGCCTGAAATTCAGTGTATTTTTTCCCACGTAGAAATACAGCCACAACAGATAGCGGAGCAAAAAGCGGCTTTGTGGTCGTCTCGGAAGAACGGTGCTCTGTACTGACATTGCACACTGACAAAGAACTGCACAATCAGTCCTCCCTGGACACTTGACCACAGTTAACTTGAAGCACGTCCCTTCATTAGGACGAGAGCCACGCTGGGCCAGAAATTCACCAGACAGAAGTAATAGTTGGCGGGCGGGGAGGGGGTTCCCAACTTCCCACCTCGCCACTTCACGTTCACCTTGTTCCGACCCGTCTCTTTTGCCGCTTTGTGTTTATTTGATATGTCGCGGTTCCAGGTCGACGAGCACGTCCGCGCAGAGGCTGGCAGAGGCCGCGGGACGAGACACGCAGCTTATCACAGTTGATGAGAAATTGGTAAGGATTCCCTCCTTTCAAATTGATGTTTGTCTCATGCGCTCTTTTCCACCCACGCAATGCTTTTATCAGAGGCCAGAGTAATTACGCTTTTGTGGAGGGAAATGTTACAAACCCTTGTAGTCGCCTGCCAAATTGACCCTGGAATCAGTCAATTTGGAAATTGTGTGAAATCCTGGCATTGAATGTTACAAAGAGTGATCACGCCGCAGCGCCGTTGACAGCAATACACACGACGACTCCTTACAGGAAGCCATTCGACAAGATTGGTTGTATAACCTTGCGTTAAAGTGCGCATGACACCAAAAAGCATGTTTATTTCATATTTCATGCGGTGTTTTATGCTCCTGAATGAAATTGACTGTTTGGATGTGTGTGGAAGCAATCGTTTTATGTATTCAATTTTTGAATCCCGCGCCATGAAAATGAGTGACTTCCGACTCCGGTCTCGAGTTGAGAAAGCGGGCGCTGTGATATGTACGGTAGGATTCCTCTTCATGATGCTGTTGTATGAGAAGGACTAAGGATTCATCTGATTTTGCGGATTAATTCGTTTATTTTTCGCATCACGCCAGCCAAACGGCTGCAGAAAAGTGTTGCTGGACCAGGGAGAGGCGTGTGAGCCTTTTGGGGTTTCCAAAGGTTCCCATTCACCGGTGGATATAGGCCAAAAGAAGCCCTACTACTGTGGGACCATTGGATTTACGAGGAAGTGACTAAACATTGTGTTTTATGTAAAATACTGGGATCATTTTAATACGTAGGTGGCTTGCATTTTGTGGCTGACATGCTCCTTGTCCACTTTGCCGACGACTGGCGGCTTGTCGCACATCCCCTTGCCGGGAGAGCACTTTATTTGGCTTATTGCCCTCTTCATGTGTGCGGTGTTCTGTCAAATTTTCCACCTGGTCAGAAATTGCAACATTGTTAAAAATAGCTGCAAATACAGTGATTACAAAGTAAACACTATAAACTTTCTTTAAATAAAGGACTATTTACTTACGTTTGATCATGAATGGGCATGTAAAAAAGCTTTCCTTAGACACATTCTGTCATGTTAGCTGCACAACAACTGCAGCCGCTCTCCTGAGACTCTCTTGCTGTTTACGTCTTTGCCGTGTAGTAAAGCATTATTTTGCCATACTCGAGTTGACCAATTGGCAGCTACGCGCTCCTCCTACGTCGGCTGGTTTGTCCGACGGTCATTGTCCAGCCACTTCCCCACAATCGAGCCCTCTGCCCTCAGCAGGGGAACGACGAGCTCTAACTTGCTCGCCGCCGGGCGGGTTGCCGATCGGTGAAGACAATCGACAACCCCGCCATCGTGTGAAATGATCCGGTCTAGTTATTTGTGATTTTCTGCTTCGAAGATTTTGAAACATCACTCTGTTCTGGTTAGCATGTCGGCTAGCTGCCACAGCTCTCGGTTTGTTTACATTCTCCGAAGCCGGGCCAGGAAAATGACAAAAGCCCGACTAACTATGGTGTAGGGCTGCAGCTATGGAATATTTTAGTAATCGAGTAATCGACTGAAAATTCTATCGATTAATCGAGTAATCGGATAAAACAAATATATTTTTAGGTGAAGAGCAATTATAAATATACATGGGAAAACAAGACATTTCATGTAATTTTGAACCATTCTCAGTCAATCAATGTCTTTATTTTCGATGTATATTGTTGAAAACAGCCAACAATTGCATCTCAGATGTAACTAGAATTAAAAAAAAAAAAAGACTAATTCACTGCTTTCACTCAAAAAACTTTTAGATCTTATTAAAAAAAAATATATATGTATATATATCTCTTACTTAAAAATGTCGTTACGCTTGATAACACAATTCACTTAAAAGTTAGGATTTTTTCCCACGTGTTTCGATTGAATTTCTCTTTGTGTCAAGCCATTTTAAAGTTCTCGTTAAGTTTTAAGTTAGTCTAAACTGTAAGTCCTGATAGGATTTTAAGTTATTGCAGTGTTCAAAATAAATGTATGATACAGGCTGCATTGGAGCACATTAGGGACCAGTGCTACTTGGTGTTTTATCCAGCAATGACTACTGAGCTAAAATTGATAGTTAGCATGATTAAGTTTTTATTTTACACCCTCATCACTCCACAATGCTATGTTATGTTAAAGCCTGTATGTAAGACACATTAGCCACGCATCGACAGTGGTCATAATTAATTGAAACCCAGCCCTCCGCAGGGCTAACATTACGTGAGCTAGTAGCGACAGTAACGTTATTCTTATTTATTAACGCTTAGCGCTCAGCGCTGTACTGCTTTAAGATGGCGGCTGTTTACAAACGCTGCCCAGACGCGGCCGAGTCTGTCATTTCGCATCTAGTTCAACATATATGTGATCTCTATGAGACGCATCAGACGCTACCTGTTACCAATGTAGCATTGTGCGGGCTAGTATTTAGCAACGTCGGCGTCGTTTGTGGCGGCTGTCGGCTGCAGTAAGTTTTTTTTTTTTCCCGTCTTCCTCTCCGCACGTGACAGCGCGTTGTCCCGCATTAAAAGTAGTCCTAGCAAAACGTGATGCTTAGAGCTGTCAAAATAAACGATTACTCGAGGTGAATAAAATTACTCGGATCAGTTTTTAAACTCGAGTTGCTCGAGTACTCGTTTCAGCTCTACTATGGTGGCATAAAATATCGTTCAGGAGGCGCGACAGTAAAGGTGAAGTCGACAGTTTTGACCATTATGGAGTCATTTTGCCATGTCGTCCTGAATAAATGCATTTTTATTATTTCATATTTCATTTAGCAAAAGACTGTTATTTGTCATAACCATATCATTTATTTAGCTATTGGGGAAAAATACTTGGATTAAAAGAATATCCTGTAAAAATATCGGAGTAGAGAGACTGAAACAATGACATTTTGCGGCTCTCTTCGTCGCATTTTCCTCGTTCTGAATAATTTCCCCTCAATGGGCTGAAGAGTAAAACAGATAAAACCATGTTCCTGCCAACGTCATCCACCTGTTGGGGACGATTGAAGCCTATAATGGTAGGTGTGGCTAACCGGCAGATTAAAAGACTAATTTCTCGTCATCTGCACTTTGCCAAATTGTTGTAAATAATCGAATCGTCTCAAAATATGATTCTAATTCACATAATAATGCTATTTAAGACTTTTTTTTCTCCTGTCGTAAGCACTTTAGATATTGTTGTTTTCGTTAGAGATGACAGTATATTTTGTCAACACAAACTAGAAGAAATCAAACACATTTAGAAAAGACTAAAATGTGACTAAAACAAAAATGAAAAGGCCTGGCAAGAACAAACTACAGTGAATGATCATGCTGTTGCCCCATTGACAGCAATACAGAAAAGTAACACGCATGAAAACCCCTCAGATGAAGGCGTTCGACAAACAAGTAATAACTGTTGATACTATGATCCTATATGGGCCTCCTCTTAGCTGTTGTTGCAGTTTCTGAATTCCTAATCTGTCATGTATTACCCATGGGCTAGCTCATATTTTGCAGTTTAATTTAATCTTGTACAAACACCCCACACAATGAGCTATTTGGAGGTTTTTGAGTACAGTGGTTTTTAGCCACATGGGAACTGAAACCCCAACTGATAAGCAATGTACAAAACAAGAGAGGCATTGATGAAATGGACTCTGGGAGACATTTTGTATGGCTTGTGTGCACCACGAACTAGAATGATCTTAATTGTATGAGGTGCTGTCTACACGCCAACAAGCTGTTTGGGAGGCATGCACGGAGAAAACCTTTCCTCACTCACAATCATAAACGCAAACGTCTGGAGTTCGCCAAGCGGTATTGGGGTTTCAACTGGGACCGTGTGCTTTGGTCAGATGAGACAAAGATTGAGCTTTTTGGCAACAAACACTCTAAGTGGGTCCTGGCGTGCCACGAAAGATGCGTATGCTGAAAAGCACCTCATACCCACTGTGAAGTATAGGGGTGCTGTGGGGCTGTTTCGCTTCCAAAGGCCCTGGGAACCTTGTTAGGGTGCATGGCATAATGAATTCTTTGAAATACCAGGACATTTTAAATCAAAATCTGTTGCCCTCTGCCCGAAAGCTGAAGATGGGTCGTCACCAGTTTTGTTAATCTTACTGAAAAAAAGTAATTAATTATAGTTACAAATTACTTCTCCCAAAAAGTAATTGCGTTAGTAACTCAATTACCTGAATGTAAGACTAATTAGTTACTTGGCAAAGTAATTGGTGATAATTACTCCCCCCCCCCCCCCCCCCCCAAAAAAAAAAAAAAAAAAAAAAAAACATTGGCCACACTATGTGAAGTTTTTTGTGAAGGTTTTTGGTACAATTGGCCCGAGCCCAATTCTTTACCCTAATTTACCCTGAATCAACTGTTAAAAGTTGTTAAAATTGCTCCCATTATTGCATTAGTTCCCTTCTCTCTACTTTCGACATATGAAAGTTTTAAAACTGTTTCATCATTTAAAGATAGATTCAAGTCAAGATTTTGCCGATTTAGAAGTATTTTAGATAAAAAGTTACTTAGGTTCGCTAGGAAGGTTCTCTACAACAGAGCCATTCTAAAAAGTCTACTCCTTTAAGATGGCGGCTGTCTACTAACGCATTTAGTGCCATGTCTGTCATTTTGCATCTAGTTATATCTATATACAGTACATGTGATATCTACCATGTCTACCATATCTACCATAACATGCGGGCATAGTTTGTAGGCTATCGGCTACAACATGTATTATTGGAGCTACCTAGTATCGCGTTTGCTCGGTGTCACAACTGTCTTGCCTCCTCCCCACTCCTGCTCTGCTCTGTCGTCTCGGTGAGTCCGTTTCCCTCAGACTTTTCGACCAATATAGTAGCGCATAGTAACGCATGCTGTTCCGTCCTCAGTAACGGTAACGGCGTTGCCAAGATGAGAAAAGTAATTAATTAGATCACCCACTACTGAAAAAAATAACGCCGTTAGTAAAGCCGTTATATTGTAACGCCGTTATTAACAACACTGGTCGTCACTGGGTCTTTCAGCAAGACAATGACCCTAAACATATGGCCAAATCTACACAGAAATGGTTCACCAGACACAAAATCAAGCTCCTCTCATGGCCATCTCAGTCCCCGGACCTTGTTTTGTTGGCAAAAGGGGGTTGTACAAAGTATTAACACCAGGGGTGCTAATAATTGTGACACACATTATTTGATGTCAAATAATTATTTCTTTATGTGGGATTTTTTTCCCCACTGAATAAATGCACTTGTATTGAAGGTTGGATTTTTCTCTTTTTTTCCATTAAGGTCTCATATTATTTGAATTAAAAAAAAATACTAGAAGCTAAAAAAACACATCTTAACCAGGGGTGCCAATAATTATGGAGGGCACTGTATATCTTTTCATGGGACAACACTGGAAAAAAATGACACTTTGACGCAATGAAAAGTAGTCTGTGTGCAGCTTATACAATAGAGTTCATTTATTTTCCCCTCAAAATACCACAAAATATAGCCAGTAATATCCAAACCTCTGGCAACAAAAGTGAGTAAACCCTTTAGTGAAAGTTGTCAATATTAACATACAACATGTCAACTGTCAATATTTTGTGTGGCCACCACTGTTATTCTGAACTGCCTTTACTCTCCTGGGCATGGAGTTGACCAGAGCTTCACAGGTTGCCACTACAATGCTCTTCCATTCCTCCATGACGACGTTGCGGAGCTGCCGGATATTTGAGACTTTGCACACCTCCACCTTCCGCTTGAGGATCCCCCAAAGATGTTCAATTGGTTTCAAGTCTGGAGACATGCTTGGCAAGTCCATCATCTTTACCCTCAGCACTCTTCAGTAAAGCAGTGGTTATCTTGGAGGTGTGTTTGGGGTCATTGTCGTGCTGGAACACTGCCCTGCGACCCAGTTTCTGGAGGGAGGGGATCATGCTCTGCTGCAGTATTTCACAGTACATGTTGGAGTTCATGTTTCCCTCAATGGAATGTAACTCTCCAACACCTGCAGCACTCATGCTGCCCCAGACCATGACATTCCCACCACCATGCTTGACTGTAGGCATGACACACTTATCTTTGTACTCCTCACCCGGTCGCCGCCACCTGCTCGAGACCATCAGAACCAGACAAATTAATCGTCGTCTCATCAGACCAGAGGACACGGTTCCAGTAATCCATGTGCTTTGTTGACATGTCTTCAGCAAACTGTTTGCGGGCTTTCTTGTGTACCGTCTTCAGAAGGGGCTTCCTCCTGGGGTGACAGATGTGCACACCAATTTGATGTAGAGTACGGCGGTCCAGCACTAACAGGCTTCTTTGGACGACCAACCCGAGGCCTGTTCTGAGTGGACCCTGCTCTTTTAAAACGCTGGATGATCTTAGCCACTGTGCTGCAGCTCAGTTTCTGGGTGTTGGAAATCTTCTTGTAGCCTTGCCCATCTTTATGTAACGCAACAATACGTCTTTTAAGATCCTCAGAGAGTTCTTTGCCATGAGGTGCCATGTTGGAACTTTCAGTGACCAGTAGGAGTGGGAACCTCTTGGTACCTCACGTTACGATACGATTTGCGATACAAAGCTCACGATAACGATGGTCTGACGATATGGCGATACAACGATTATCGATACATTGGTCAGGAAATCATTCTAGGATATTCTACAAACAACTATTAAACAGAAAAACAAGCTTATGCTGTGAATTGGAATGAGTTTATCACTAGTAGACGTCCAATCCATTTGAACTGGGAGGGTTAGGGTTTAGGGTTAGCCACTTCAAACAGATTGAACGTCTATAGCCGTCCGTGGCAGCCATTGCCAGGCAATGAGGTCATTTTGGGCCGTTTAAGGTCATTTACCTGTTGATTTTCAGTTATTTATGGGTCATTTCCTATTTATTTTGAGTTACAGAACAGGAAGTGACCTGGGAATCACCCAAATGAATAGGCAGTGACTCAAACTCAACAGGAAATGACCTGTAAATGCCCTAAAATGAACAGCAAGAGACCTCTAAATGCCCTGAAAATTGGACAGAATGACTGAACGCTCCCAGTCTAAATGGATTGGGCGTCAACCACCGTCAATGCAGCCTTAGAATTGAGACACTATTATGGTGGAAGATTTTGGTAGCAACTTGTTGGTTCATTTTTATTTATTTATTTTTAGACATTGACACATTTTTAAAACGATATTTCGATTCTTGGCAGGAGCATATCGATAACCTTTTGGGATACATAGTATCACGATATATCACAATTTCCATATATTGTCACACCCCTAGTGACCAGTATGAGAGAGTGTGAGAGCTGCACTACAAATTTGAAAACACCTGCTCCCTATGCACACCTGGACTCAGTAACACTAACGAGTCACATGACATTTTGGAGGGAAAATGACAAGCAGTACTCAATTTGGACATTTAGGGATGTGGTTTCAAAGGGGAGTACTCACTTTTGTTGCCAGGGGTTTGGATATTAATGGCTGTATTTTGAGTTATTTTGAGGGGAAAATAAATGAATTGTATTACATAAGCTGCAAACAGACTACTTTTCATTGTGTCAAACGGTGTTGTTTTCGGCATACCTTTTAATTTTCGTCTTGGTCTAAGTCTTTTGGACGATAATACTTATTAGTCTTAGGCTTATATTAGTCATCTCAAAATGTGTTTGTCTATGTCTAGTTTTTGTTGACGAAAACTCAAAACTAATTTCATCTAGTTTTAGTCAATGTTTAATAAAAACGTTTTGGTCCGTAAAATTAAAAATTCTAATCACACCCACCTGGACGCCACAGAATGTATGTAAAAAAAAAAGTTGTCCGAGAGTTTAAGAGGACACTTTCCTGTTTCTAATGCAAACGTGAATGCAATGCTAACGCTATGAGTTACATTTGGTGTGTGATGATCACTCAGCACAGACCTTTAAAGGCTAAAGCAACATTGAATATTCCTACTTGCCAAGATAAGAAGACAAATCTTAGCGTGTGTCTTAAAACAAGCAATGAGGAGACTGGAGAGGACACTAGTGGGTGAGTTGGGGGGCGCAACACTTGACATGAGTGACACAACTAGACACTGTTATGATGCAGGCTAACTACACATAAACTGTCACACATTGTGAACATGTGACAGAAACTATGGCGCATTCTCGTCTCGTCCTCGTCTCGTCAGACGAAAACTGGCATTCATGTCGTTACGTTTTCGTCTCCCAAGACACGTTTTTAGTAGGGTTGGGAATCTCTGGCATGAAGCTGATTCGATATGTATCTAGATACACAGGTTAGGATTCGATAAAAAAACGATACATTTTTAAGGCCGAGCGATTCGATACGATTCGATACAGTTTAAGAACGATACGGTTCGATACAGAGTGAAAATGATACGATAGTAAACATTTGTTGTGTGTGTTCGTACAGTATTTTAAACATATAAAAAAGACCACATTTCGAATAGCAAAATTAAAAGTTCATACCATTGTTATGTTTTTTTTTTTTTTTATGGAAAGAAAAATTTAAGGCTTACTATATGACCGTCATTTTGTTGGATGGGATTGATAATACAACAAAACTCCAGTGACAGACAACAATAAAATGCAGTAATTTAATTACTGTATTTCCTGGTGTTTTGAACACAACAGGTAAGTAATTTAAGTGCAAACTTTCAACGTAAACATCTTACAAGCAAAAAATATTATATGCAGTAGCTCTTGAAAAAAAAGAATTAAACCTGTTAGTGTTATCATAAATAAATAAGAAATTATCCTTTACCACTGGTATAACTGGGGGAATAAAAACATGGCATTTTAGACAGACAGGTCTATAATCATTACTTTAACCTTATACACAGCAAAGTCGTTCACTTATGCCTGTGCTTCCACATTTTTTATTCCTCATTACTGTCCATATCTTTTTTTGAAGGGCAGATTTTTCTTGAGGAACTTCAACTGATCCACGTGTTCATGTTCATGTTTATGTAGACTGCGTTTCGTGGAAACGATATGCTGCCCTTTCCACCATTGTATTGGGTTATTTTTCAGGGTTAAAAACTCACGATCTCTGTACCACTTCACACTAGCTCTGTCCCATGCGAACAGATCTGGCTCCCTTCGTCACTTTCAAGTCCGACTTTTGTTTTCCTGGGTGCGTTGAAAATCAATCTCTGCACGTCGCCGGCGTGGTGCGCAAACTGTCCATTGTTTTAGCATGTTGCGTCGTTGCCACTACTAGTTTCGTTTTGGGCTGTGAAGAAAACACTACGGAGCGTGCGTTACAATGGTTTTGTTAGCTCTCGCGTTGTTATGACATGCCCGTGACGATCGGGTAATGACGGCGACTACTAGCGGTTCTGCCGAAATTAATGGGAAGTTGAGGCAACCATGACGGCGGTCACAATCTAAGTGCGCTGTGTGGTGAATGACACAAGCGCAGCATGTGAGGTAAAAGCTAAATTATTATCATTTTAAGCAATGGATTGAACTAGGCATTAGAAGCCGATTCTTGTGCTCGCGATAGCCGAATTCTATCTCTACTAGTGATGCACGATAATACATTTTTCAACCGATAACGATAACCGATAATTTCCTCCACATTCCAACCGATAATCGATAATGTCAAGCCGATAATTCTATTAAAAGATTTATGTAAAATTTTAAAGTATACAAAATATTACTGTGCAAAAATATCATTTATTGCTCTTTTTTTTCAACATAACATATGAACAAGTATTCAATTCCAACATCTAAATAATGACAGATTGTCTGACATTGTGTAATGGGAAACTTTTGGCAACAATTACTTACAGAGTAAATACCTAAGTTGCACAAAAATGCCTTTAAAAGTAAGCCATTCTTAGCATATATAACATTAATACACTGCAAAACACACCTCCTTAAAACGAGTCAGTTTTAAGTGTAAATCTATTGGAAATAAGTGAAATTATCTGCCAGCACTTCAAGTGTATTTCAGATTTCTTGGAAGAAAAATAGCTCGCTGAAAATAATTTTAACAGCCTTATTTTGAGCAATACGTTATTATACTTAATCCTAAAAAAAAAAAAAAAAACTTGGAAGAAGAAAAGATTTTGAATAATATTTGTGGCTACAGAATATTATTGTTACTTCATTAAAACAGGAATGTGCATATTTAAATTGATAAGTGTTAATAAGTGCCAATAAGTTTTGATTATCTACTGTGACTGTAATTGAGCAGACAAATAAGTTAAATTAATTTGAAAAGTGATTGCTAATGTTATATGCTTTGTTGCACACTGTGAAAACGATTAACTCAAAAGAGCGAGATGTCATGTACCCATTCTGCAGCGCTTTGTTTACATTTGCGGCACTCACGACATTTGCTTTACAGCAGCTAAACAGATACATGGCAGTACTATTTGGATGGAGTTGGAGCTCGCATCTCCGTGAGTTTTGTTAAGCCGAAAATAAAGGCAGCGTTACAAAGTAATCTGACCGCTCGTCATTTTACATACTGAATGCATTATTGACTGGCTGATTTCATTTTCTTCATGTTTAAATTATCATCTAACCACTGTGCCGTCATGATAAGCTTGCTTACTGGACATCACTTTTCCAAATGCCCGTGGTGAAAATGTGATTGGCATGTTTTTCATGAAGATTGGTGGTCGTATAAACTGCATTATTTTTTTTTATCCAAGGCTTTGGCTTTCGGGTCCTTTCGGTAAAAAAAAATCGTGTCTCGTCTCGGCGGCGGCGGCTACGTTCGTACTGGATAATCCGCCCGCACCAGCCGGTTCGCCGCGGCGTATTCGGGGCCTGGCTCTGCTCGCACGCTGTGGGGGAACGCTCGAGAAACCTGGGTGTTCGCCAGAGGTCCTGAAGCCGGGCCCGCCCCGCCCCGCCAATGGTGAGGCGGCGGCGACCTGCCGGACCGGCCAGAGCGGCGGGCTCCGTCGGAAGACGGCTACTTGCAGACTATCGGTCTCCAGTCGTGCCGATGTTTAGCCTTAGATGCGAGTTTACCACTCACCATGGGCTGCTTTCCCAAACAACCCGACTCTGTATTGTCACAAGCCCTGTAGTTTAGCTTGTGTTTACAATAGCTTTAGCATTCCCGCTAGCAGCAGCCTCGTATTCGTTCCAAAAACCTTTGTGATGCAGTTTTAAATGGATGCTGGGTTAGGGGTTTTGAATGAGGACACTTTCTTTCGGCTTCGTGGAACTTCTGCGGTACATGTTTCGCAGATGGCGAGAGCGTCGTTTTTTTAGTAACAGCCGCCATAATATTCAACTATTTCTTGTCGTGTAACTCCGCCTCCTCAACCCCTCCTCCCTCAGGGGCTTCAGAGAGGAGAGGGGTTGAGGAGGCGGCGTGCTGAATTCTTCGGTTGTGCACACTTGGAGACTAAATTAAGTACCGTAATTTCCCGAATATAACACGCACTTTTTTTCCCCAAAATCAACTTGTAAACTCATGGTGCGCATTATAAACGGGTACATGGATGGAGACAGAAATATATATGTATTACATATATATATATAAACCGATTTTTTTTCATTGACACGGCCACGTTGTGTTGAAGAAACGTATGCGGCGACCCGTTGCCGACCGTTATGGTACGTGACGTCACCATTTTGTTTCGGTAGTACTTCACTCTAATCGGCCGAATGATTTCGTCTGTGTTAAATGTTGCTTTTTTCACTCTTCATAAAGTACAGAATTTAGTTTCTTGAACTCATTTGAGTCGACGTTTATTGCAGCTCCGCAATTCGGACCATAACAAATGTAAGGACACACACTTCCTGTGTCCGTCAACTATATCGGTCCCTGGTGAAACTCAAACCCAAATAACAATAGTGCCTTTTGTTACTGTCGTGTTGACAGCGATGAGCGCTTTATCGTTCCTAAACTTAGTTTTTAGCGCGTTATCGTCTCGTCATTGTCATGAAAAATTGTTTGTCGACAAAATATTTTTGTTTTAGTCAAAGTTGACGAAAACAACACTGGTGTCAAAGTGTCATTTTGTCAGTGTTGTCCTATGAAAAGATATACTAAAATATCTGCAGAAATGCGACTCACTTTTGTGATGCACTGTATCGGCCACGCGTCCTCTTGTCCCATCAATACATTATGAAATCTATGTTTGATGATTAAATTTTAAAAAAAAATTCAATGCAGTACCATATTGCGTTACAAAAAGAAAATTGCAGGTTTAAGGAAATTGATACATTAATTCTAGCCACTCTTCCCCTGGCTAAAATATGACTCATATCATTTTCTGTACATAAATTGAGCTACTAATTAAAACGGTTAAAAGACGAGCGATATGAGGTAACAAATGGGACTTTGCTAAGAATGTGGGAGTCCCGTTTTGAGCTTGTTTTTGGGGTTTGCTGAGCTGGTGGTTTGGTTTGGGGGGGCTCGATGCTGTGTGTGGGCAGCGTCAGTGTGCTTTTGTCCCACACCAAATCTGACCATACTGGCAGACAAACCTTTGGCTGGGTGGAGTGTCTGTCTCTGTCCTCTCAGTGGGGGCTACCGCGGAGAGAAGGGGGGAAAAAAAGGCCCTCAAAAATGAAGAGGGGGTGGCGGTGAAAGAAAAGAAGCTTGGAAAAGGTTTGCGAGACACCCCGAGACAGGAGAAGAAAAAAAAAAAAAAAGAAAGTGACCACTTGAGTGTTGTCGGCCATAGAGGTTCTTTTGTGGGCGTCTAATGCCGGCGACGCCGCGCCCGAAAAGAGAGGCCCTCAGCTGTTTACAGTAGAGCGGTCCCCGTTTCACACGGGAGAGGCCAACGGGAGCCCTCTCCCTTTTGGGCATTCAGACTATGTCGGCACGCTAGTCATTCATCCGGACGTCAATAAGTGCGAATTGCTTTCCGTTCGGACCAATCAAACAAAGGTCTCGGTCCGCTGAGAGGTTATGTCGGGTTTGCCTCCCTCCAGAGCAGAAAGTGCTGCCAACGTTTCTGAATAACCTCATTTAGATGAGCTTGCATATTGGCCGCCGCAAAATGATCTTTTGATTTAGCGCCAAAAAGTCTTGTCGGATTCTTCGGGTGACATTCGGTACCTTGCCCATCGATCTCGTCTGTCCCGTACAATGCCAAGCTTACTGGAACTTGCATCTGCACTTTTTGTAATGATCATCTCCATTACAGACGGATGAAGGGGTGAGGCGATACTAGACAGTTACAAAAAGAATAGTCTTACTCCTGTGAAAATATTTTTTTTGTATTCCCCACCTTATATTTTTGTTTTGGTATTCCATTGAAACATCACCATCGTTGTTGTTTTCATCATCAATCACGAGAATGAAAATATTTATATCATATTTATAATTGTCAGCGAGATGCTCGGCCCTACTGCGGTTAAAGACATTGCTAAAGTCCCCCTGTCTGATAAGTCTGAGCTTTTCAAGCCTAACTGCGATAAAAAAAATAAAAACAGAGACAAAGAGCTGTTGAAGAAGGGCTTCGTGTGCGTCTTTCTTCAATTCCAGCCAGGATATCGGCTTTGTGTTCAGCTAAACAGGCTCAAGTCACACTGAGTTAGAATAAATATTGAGAAGTTATTTGTTAATTAAATATACTAGAGCTGAAACGAATACTCGAGTAACTCGAGTTTAAAAACTGATCCGAGTAATTTTATTCACCTCAAGGAATAGTTTAATTATGCCAGCTCTAAGCATCACGTTTTGCCCGGACTACTTTTAATGCGGGACAACGCGCTGACGTCACGTGCGTAGAGGAAGATGCAATTAAATAAATAAAAATAAACTTACTGCAGCCGACAACCGCTACAAACTACGCCGACGTTGCTAAAAACTACGCCCGCATGATGCTAGTTTGGTAGCAGGTAATGTCCGAGGCGTCTCATAGATATAGCATGCATTTAGAACTAGATGCGTAATGACAGACTCGGCCGCGTCTGGGTAGCGTTGGTAAACAGTCGCCATCTTTAAGCAGTAGACTTCTCTGCGCTAATAAATATAACGTTACTGTCACTCACTCACACAGCGTTAGCCCTTCGAAGGGCTAGGTTTCTATTGATTATGACTACTGTCGATGCGTGGCTAACGTGTCTTAAATACAGGCTTTATTTAATCTGTAAAAACAGCGCTGTAGAGTGATGAGGGTGTAGAATTAAAACATAATAAAGCTAACTGTCAGTTTTAGCTCAGTAGTCATTGCTGAATAAAACACCAAGTAGCACTGGTCCCTAATGTGCTCCAATACAGCAGGTAGGGATGGGAATTGATAGGATTTTTACGATTCCGATTCCATTATCGATATTGCTTAACGATTCAATTCTTTATCGATTCTCTTATCGATTCTTAATTTGTGGAAAAAGAACAAACGTTTTGATTGGCATCGAGTTTGTTTAATCAGAAGTCACAACCTTACAAACTCACAACGAGATCAAAAGAGGCCCAAAGCCTCAATGTTAACTGTGGCAATAAGTGGCAAATACACAAGAATGTGTAACGTTTTACTGAAACATTTATCTAATAGAAATAAAAAATATTGGTATATATTGGCAGATAGGTTTTTGTTCTGCCTTTGGCAATATGTGTTAAAGCAAGGGTCCCCAAACTTTTTCCTGTGAGGGCCACATAACTTTTCCCTTCTCTGATGAGGGGCCGGGGTCAGTTTGTAACAGAAAAAGTGTGATGATTGCAGTAGTGCGTAAATGTAGAAAATTATTGTTTTTCAGAAAGCCACAATCAAATAACCCTTTCTGGATTCTTTATAATAATAATAATAATAATTAATAATAAAAACACTATTAATTAAATAGATAATAACCAAATAACCCTCTCTGAATTCTTCAAGGAAAAGGCCAGAAAATAAATAAAACGATTGAGAAAAAAAAAAAAATCAAAATGGCCGGATCAAATGTGGAGGCGGGCCGTATTTGGGCTGCGGGCCGCAGTTTGGGGACTCCTGGGTTAACGTGTATTATCTTACCATTACATTGAATTGCATGCCTTTTAGTTTTTGTGGCGCTTACACGCTCAAGTGGGGGCGCCCTTGCGCTTCCTCACGCATGAACGCGCTCACGTGAAGAAGAGCGCGCATACACCCAAAGAAGAAATGCCGCATCCAAGCGAGTGAGCGAGTTAGTGAGAGAGGGAAACACTTCTACGAGCCTACGTACTTTGTTAATGTTAATATCTACAGAGGCAACACCTGTATGTATCATCTTTTGTGTTGTTGTTGTTGTGTTTCCACTCGCGATCGGACACTTAAATCCAGTTGTGTAGTGGTTTGAACGATGTGCTAATGCTAGCGAACGAATGCTAACCATACTGTTATTAGCAGCTAATCATCGCTGATCTTATTTGATGCAAACCTGTTTGTTATTGGGGACGAAATTGATTTGTTTCATTTCTATTCTTAGTTTCACCCTTCAAGTGATGGTTGAATAAAGTCAGCAAATTATACCAACGTCTTCTGCATCGTCATTTGGGAGTTTAGCTAGCTGTATAGCCGGGACCTTTTTTTTTTTTTTTTTTTTTTTTTTTTTAAATAGCCAGGACTGAGCCTTAGCCTCTCTGTGAGGACAGCGCAGTCGTATTCCCTCCCGATGCAGTTATCTCCACCTTGCAATGACTGCAAGTCGTTTTGTTGTAATTTTTCCTCGTGACGTGAAGACACACTTTCGAGCGTTTGAACCTACGTGCTGTCATTGTTATGTTTATGGATGCAATGCTCGTGCTTACCCGTCGTAACCTTTCATTTTCACACTCTTTCCTGGTGAAGTGTAGTCAAACTTTGGAGCGAGTGGTTCTTGGCGCCATGCTAGTTTGATGCGTCTGGACAACAACACACGTCACGACGCAATACGCGTCTTTAGGAATCGTTAAAGGGATCGTTAAGGCTTTTTCACTGTGATGTCGAGGCCTCGAAACACTCGGAACTGGTTCCGAATTGGAATCGGATTTCGATTCCCATCCCTAACAGCAGGTATCATACACTTATCTTGAACACTGCAAAAACTCAAAATCCTATCAGTACTTACAGTTTAGACTAACTTAAAACTTAACTAGAACTTAAAAATAGCTTGACACAAATGGAAATTCAATTGAAACACGTGGGAAAAACACGTAGCTTTCAAGTGATGTGTGTTATCAAGCGTAATTACATTTTTAGGTAAGGAATATGTTTTTTGTGTTTTTTTGTTTTATAAGATCTAGAAGTTTTTTGAGTGAAAGCAGTGAATTCTAGTCACATCTGAGATGCAATTGTTGGCTGTTTTCAACAATGTACATCGAAAATAAAGACACTGATTAACTGAAAATGGTTCAATATTGGATTAAATGTCTTTTTTCTTATGTATATTTATAATTGCTCTTTACCTAAAAAAAATGTTTTATCCGATTACTCGATTAATCGATAGAATTTTCAGTCGATTACTAAAATATTCGATAGCTGCAGCCCTAAAATATACTGTACAGAAGGTAATTTTGGAACAGTTTTGGTTTGTGGTGTGCCGCGACATTTTTTTTCCTATGTAAAAACGTGCCGTGACTCAGAAAAGTGAAAAACACTGTTCTAAGAGATGTCTGTGTGTTAGCCTGGTAAGTTTTTTCCACATTGCCTTCATATTTTAGGGATCGAAGCACCGTACTGGATCATTTCGGCCCTGAATCTGGTACGACGTACCAGACCTTTCCGACCCACTTTCACCTCTGTTTTGGTGTCTCGCGCCGTCCGTGGTGCCCAAGGAATTAAATATTTATATGTGTTGGCTGATATAATGGGCCTTCTTTTGTCCCCAAATTTAAAGATTTGTCTTTGAGCACACTGTCGAAAGCGCCTCATATTAAGAGCCTGCCAACAAGAGGGGGGAAAAGCCCTGCGTGATGGAGCCCCATTGCCTAGAGCTGTTCCCTAGACTGCCCACGCCGACCTGCTTTTGTTTGTAATTACTGTTTGATTAAGCATGCTGGGCAGTGTCCTGCTGGCAGGCCACTGATACACAGCTTTACACGGAATGTCTGCGACCTCCCTCGATTGTGGCCCGGCCGCCTTCTTTGCTTTCTTGCCCTGTCGCAAGGATCATTTACGCAAATCCAAAGGTAATATGTCTGAGTATCTACGTTGAATTTAGCTACGGGCGAGCACGCTCGCTCTCCTTGCGTAAAGCCAACAGCATAATCTTTAAGTGCTTGTGAAGCCTTGTTATAGAGTCCTCTAAAAGCACTTGGGTTTTACAAGAGAGAGAGGAGACAGGTTATTGAAGAGTGGGGAATTGAGAAGGGAAGCGAACAAGACAGATGCTGAAGAAGGAAACTTAGGTTGTCCGCTTATCACGATGAGTCTTCCAATTTGATTTCTTGTACATTGAGAAATTTCTAAATTATTTGCTGGGCATCTCACATCACATCTGGACAAAAGATGTGGTTAAAATTTTAAAAGCAGGCTATAGGCTTTGAATATGTACAGGCCTGTACGCTAAGGTTATCCATCAGGGGCACAGGTGCTCACAAATTAAAAAGATTTAGAAGCACAGAAAACAATTAGGAGAATTTTTTTTTTTTTTAATACAGCTAATAGTGCACTTTTATTATAAACACCAAATAATGTACACATACACGTAATATACTGGTATCTCAAGACAAAAAACTTTGTCCCATTTCTTATAGTCAAGTTGCCGAGCACGCTTGGTTAAATTTATCCAGAAATCTACGGAAGTGGTTGGGTCAAACTCCTCTAGATTTGGCCACTCTAGAGCAAGGGTGGGCATACCAGTCCTCAAGGGCCACCGTGGGTCCTGCTTTTTGTTAGAACTGATCCAGCAAACAAGACACTGGCTGCAAGCATAGATGGCTTTGACAGCAGGGCTCTCAGAACCATCGAGAACATCTGGTGGCCCCAGCAAAACCCTGCGAGCCCGGACAAATCAGCCCAGAGCCTCCCGCCTGGCTGCACAGCGCCGCATCCGCTGGCTTGGCCATGTTCTCCGTCTTCCTCCTGACCACCCGACAAGAGCCATCCTAAAGTTTGACCCAAAGGCTGCAGGCTGGAGTCGACCGCGAGGAAAGTCCCGCACTCGATAGCTTGACACCATCGCGGACGAACACGGAGTTACCTTGAAGGATGCAAATCTGCTGGCACAAGACCGCCAGTCAGCTCTACGCAATGGGACGGGAAACCAGCCCCAATGCAAGAGCCGTGATTTTGATGATGATGAAGAACCAGCAAAGGGAGTTTAACCAATAAGGGAAAACGAGAAGCACCTTACACTAAGGGCGCTTTCGCATTAGACAAAGAGGATCAGGGTCTGGTTGGAGAACCACCTCGCAACAACACTTGCAAATGATTTGTTGAAAATGTTCAGCAATAGTGGACTAGCTCTACACCCTCTGCAGGATCCTTGAGGCTGCATGGGACTTGCCGGTTTACATGTGTTTTGTGGATTTTGAGAAGGCGTTCAACCTTCTCCCTTGCTGAATTCTGTGGGGTGTGCTTCAAGAGTACAGGGTACCGAGCCCCCTCGTCCCTGTATGACCAGTTCCAGAGTTTTGTCCGGATAGCCGGCAGTCGGTCGAATCCGTTCCCAGTGAGGGTTGCCCTCCGCCACGGTTGCCCTTTGTCACCGATTCTGTTCATACCTTTTATGGACAGAATTTCTAGGCGCAGCCAAAGCGTTTAGGGCAGGCATGACCAAAGTCCAGCCCGGGGGCCAAATCCGGCCCGTGGTCAAATTTCATCCGGCCCCCAGCCTCTGTCATAAAATCAATAACGTCTGGCCCGCACACAGACTTAATAAATTGGTCAGCAGTACTGCTACCAGCATATGAGGTAGCTTACACACTAAATGCTGCTCCTCATTTACTCACTAAAAGGCAGCAGCACTCTAAGCAACATTACATGTGACCCTTTACTCCCAATTTTCTAAAATGGCAACAATCAACAAAAAAAATAAAGTTGACTGCGACGGCCGACCCTTCAAGGATAGGTGAAAATTGGACTATTTCTTCACTAAAATACGCAACAACTGTGTCTGCCTCATTTGCAAAGAGACAGTCGCTGTTTTTAAAGAGTTCAACGTGAGGCGATAGTACCAAACAAGACACGCTGACATGTACAGCAAGATTACAGGGACGATGCGTAGCGAGAAATTGAAGCAACTGGAAGCTAGCTTAATTTTACAGCAGCAGTACTTCGCAAGAGCCCGAGAGTCGAAGGAGAACGCCTCAAAGGCTAGTTGCGAGATTGTTGAAATTATTAAAAATAATAATAACGCAAATGTGACACACAGAATGGCTTGCTAAAATTTGCTTAGATATATCGTTCTACGTAAAGGACGACAGCCAAGGTCGGCCCCCCCAATTTTTACTACACCAAATCTGGCCCCCTTTGCAAAATTTTGGACACCCCTGGTTTAGGGGGTCTGGTTTGGTGGCCTCAGGGTTGCATCTCTGCTTTTTGCAGATGATGTGGTGCTGTTTGCTTCATCAAGCCGTGACCTCCAACTCTCACTGGAGCGGTTCACAGCCGAGTGTGAAGCGATCGGGATGAAGATCAGCACCTCCAAATCCGAGACCGTGGTCTTCAGTCGGAAAAGGGTGGCCTGCCCTGGCCGGGTCGGGGATGAGATCCTGCCCAAAGTGGAGGAGTTCAGGTTTCTTGTAGTCTTGTTCACGAGTGGGGTGGGGGGGAGCGGGAGATTGACAGGAGGATCGGTGCAGCATCGGCAGTGATGCGGACTCTGCGCCGGTCCATAGTGGTAAAGAAGGAGCCGAGCCAAAAGGCGACAATCTCGATTTACCAGTCGACCTACGTTGTTACTCTCACCTATGGTCGCAAACTGTGGGTCGTGACCAAAAGAACAAGATGGCGGATACAAGTGGCCGAAATGAGTTTCCTACGCAGAGTGTCCGGGCTCTCCCTTAGAGATAGGCTGAGAAGCACAGTCATACGGGAGGGACTCGATGTCGAGCCACTACTCCTCCACATTGCGAGGAGCCAGTTGAGGTGGCTCGGGCATCGAGGTCGGATGCCTCCTGGACGCCTCCCTGGAGAGGTGTTCCGGGGATGTCCCACCGCCGGGGACGACCCGGGACTCACTGGAGAGACTGTCTCTCTCGGCTGGTCTGGGAAGGCCACCAGAAGAGCTGGTTGAAGTGGCTCGGAAGAGGGAAGTCTGGGCTTCCCTGCTAAAACTGCTGCCCCCCGTGACCTGACCCTGAATTAAACGATAGATAATGGATGGATTTTGGATATTCATGAAATCAAAGATGTTGTTTGGCTTTGTGTGGCGAGTAAATGATGCATGACTGGCACAGACTACAACGTCACAGCAATTCGCATCAGACTTGTTTGAATGTATAGTAACAATTGTTTATGAACAGTTAATTTTTTGTGCTGAGTTATCGCACCTGCGGTTTGCTGTAGTAGCCATTTTGTATCTGTTTTAGTAGCATCAGCAGACCAGAGTTAAGTTTAACATGTAATAAAAATGACAATAGAGGGCATTTATGATGTTGAGGTTACCTCATTCAAAACAATTACGGCTGCCACTCCATCCTTTGAATAAGGAAGGCCGCTTTGAGAATGCCGTCAGTCTAACTCGCGGCGGTGAGAACATAACCTCGTTGGCAGAAGTAATAACGGCGCCGTCCAAAACTTCTCTACGCCATACGAACTAAGCAAAAGCGTGATTGGTTGTGACACAATTAGGACGATGATAATTGGACGCATCTTGGAGCTGTCATGTATTTCATAACAAGACGGCACGGACTTGGCGCCAAGATGCGGTTTGCTTTCTCACAATCAGATCAGTTCAGTGCAACGTTATTTGCGGACCTTGCAGTTCTACTGGCGGCTACAGTGGCGGTATTGCCACCCAGCAATAAATGAGGCAGGGACAATTGCGGTCCCACACATGGTTTATGAATGTACCCGGTGTCTTTGCAGCATTCAATAGCTCTGTAGCGTTCATTTTGGCTTCTTTTTATAATAGGTTTTAGATTTCTTTAGTGCCAACAATAGATTTTGAACAATCAAGAGACGGTTGCTGACGGTTTCAGGTAGAGGTCGACTGATATGGGATTTTCACAGGCCGATTTTAAAAAAAAAACAAAAAACTGCAAACCAGGTATAGGGAATCGCTTATCAAATTTGTTGGCAACTCATTTAATAATAGATTTTAATCGATTAGTTGTTTCAACCTTATTAAGAAGGTAGTTTAGACAGTAGGCCTGTCCCAAACGACTAATTTTCTCCCGATCACTCAGCCAACTATTTTTACGATTAGTTGACTAATCTATTTTTTGTGTGTTTTTTTTTGTTTTTACTAATTTAGCAATGAAATTTTTGTTGACGATTATTAATTCACAAAAACATTTTGGAACACTTAAATTCTTGATTCGACTTGAATCCATTTTAACTGGCTGCAAGTGTGGTTTTATGTGCCACAGGTATATAACAGGTTCTGTTATTACACAAATTAGAGAAGCATCACATGATTTTTTTAAAGGGTGCCAGTGGCGCCACCAGGGGGTGGCCAGGGGTGGCCACGGCCACCCTTATAAATTGGTTGGCCACCCCACTGGCCTCCCCGCTTGCCAGTATATCGTTAGATTGTTGTAGCATCAGTTATGCATTTCATCCCAAATGAATGCATTTATTTTGTTTTGTTAAATGTAGGGCTGTCAAATTTATCACGTTAACGGGCGGTAAATAATTTTTAAAATTAATCACGTGAAAATATTTATCGCATTTAACGCATTCGTGGTTCGACTCATCCACGCATTCCCGCAAACAGCCTATAATGGCGTCGTTTTACTTATATACAGAGATAAGAGGCAGAGTGGAGTAGATACAAAGCTTTGTCATCTCTCCCACAGCAACTATAAATATTGTGGGAAGCGACATTGGGAAGAATAACAGGGGTTGATCTTTTTCTTAACACCCTGTAGTGTACCCAACGCAGAGAAGATATAGCATTTGCAGCCACCACACGCAGTCATGGTTACACCACTTCCCATCATGCATTTAGGCAGACAGTTAAGTCGCTACAGTATCATTTACTTAAAGCTCAACAAATACACTAGATGGCAATATTTAGTCACAATATACAAACTCATATTTATCCTTTAAGAATTACAAATCTTTCAATCCGTGGATCCCTTTCACATAAAGAATGTTAATAAAGTTAATGCCATCTTGTGG
Organism: Corythoichthys intestinalis; assembly: GCF_030265065.1. NCBI lineage: Eukaryota > Metazoa > Chordata > Actinopteri > Syngnathiformes > Syngnathidae > Corythoichthys > Corythoichthys intestinalis. The sequence goes on along the minus strand of NC_080397.1, from coordinate 63,326,534 downwards.
ATTTTTTGTTGTTATAAACAAATACAGTTCTTATGTACAGTACGTTGAATGTATATATCCGTCTTGTCTTATCTTTCCATTCCAACAATAATTTACAGAAAAATATAGCATATTTTAGAGATTGTTTGAATTGTGATTAATTATGATTAATCAATTTTCAAGCTATGATTAACTCAATTAAAAATTGTAATCGTTTGACAGCCCTAGTTAAATGTACACCTTATACCTAATACATAACAAAATAAAACAGAATTGTTGTGGAACTCAAAATGTTGATTGGACAGTTATGGACTATGCACATTAAATCATTAGTAACATCAGATATTACACAATACACCAAAGTATATCAGTAGCCGTGTTGATAGTTTTCCCCTGACCTTTTTACCGCAATAATATAATGAAAACCTGAAATTATGGCTTTTAGTTTTGGCCACCCCAAGATTTTAAGTGGCCCCATCTAGCCACCCCTATGAAAAATTTCTGGAGGCGCCACTGAAGGGTGCCAATACTTTTGTCTGTCCGATTTTTGGAGTTTTGTGTAAAATGATAATGATTTTTTTTTTTTTTTTTTTTTGCCATTCTCTTTTGTGTTTTTTCATTGCAAGCGAAATAAATGAAGATATTACTTCCAAAGTATTTGTAATTGCAAATCATTTTCTGGAAGAAATTGAGCATTATCTGACAGAATTGCAGGGGTGCTAATACTTTTGGCCAGCAGTCTATGTTACAATTTCAAGAATTTAGACAAGTTGAAGCTGAAGAAGGTCCTAAACGATTAATTGGTTCTCAAAATAGTTGTTGATTAATTTTCTAATTGATTAGTTGTCCATTAAATGTTGCACCTGTAATTCAGTCATTTAAATAGTGCGGGAAAAAAACGTGATAGAGGGACTTTAAGAAGCTCGCTCTCGCTGATGAATGAAATACTAATTTGGCGGCCGACGCATAATAAAGCCTCTCGTCTGACGCCCTTCAAAGACATCCGACATCCGCAGACACAGCTGACATTTTTTATTCACGTGCCTCTCGAGAGGGCGAGCAGACAAAACACACTTCATTTGTCTCGGCTGGGAGGCGGGGTTGGCTCTGGTGTCGCGAACGTGCTCGGTGTCTGAGGCTAGACAGGCTTAGAGAATATACACCCCTGTACTGCAGACTTAAACTGCTCGGGCTAAATTTAGCCTGGCTGCGGGCAGATTTGTGTTTTATAGTGATTCTGACTCTTCGCTGGGCAAGACAACACATTTGCTTTGGGTTTTATGCCACATTATTAGGTGAATTTGAACTCCAGTGATTTCATAGTGCCATGTTGACTCCCATCTGGAACACTGCAAATGTATAGGGGGTGAACGAGTACCCTAGTAGTGCCCCCTTACTTCAAGTTGAGATGCTCTTGAGCAACAAGAATGTGTTGATGAGTCGGAATCCCTATTCAGGACTACTGAATTTGTACTTTGGACTTCATTGTTTGAAAAGAGAATACAGGAAGCACAGGGCTTTATGGAAAAAAATATATCGCCATTTTAATTGACATAGTATGTGCTGTTTTGAACTTACATTAAACCTCAGCTATCAATTATTTTAGTCGTCGATTAATCTTTAAACTAGTTAGTTGGAATAATCAAGTAACTGGATTTAGAACCATTTAATGTGTTGCAGAATAAATTTTAGGACATGTAAAACAAAGGCTTACTAAGATTGCACGATCAAAAAATAAATACGAATACAAAATAAAATTCCCGAGTGTTTTTTCAAATTATATAATATTGCACTTTCATGAAAAATAAATTAAAATATCTGCTCTTAGCCTCAAACGGTATAAAAATAAATGAGAATGTAAGTGCTAAAAAAGAACACTGGCTAACTTGCATAGCAAACGTCTGCTAGCTTAAATACTATTCACAATGCTAACGATTTTTTACAATACTCTTAACAAATTGTTCAAACACATATTCCCACAAAAAATGGCTAAATATACCTATAAACTAAATTACAAATGTATTTAAAAAAAAACAAACATATTAGCTCAAACAAAAACAACCTTATATTGGTCTTAACAGGGATAGGCTAGATCCAGCTATGTGAGACGAGTTATTTCACATTGACTGTTGCTACTTGAGGGCTGTGTATCCATCCAAATCAATAAAACTAAATGCAAACACTTTCAAAACAAACCATTAAAGCGCCACTCCTTGTTAAACGAATACTCGAAGCAGCAAAATTTGATTCGAAGATTTTTTTGTAATCGAATTCGAGTTAATTGATTAATTGTTGCAGCACTACTCACAATACGATACGATTTGCGATAAAAGGCTCGCGATAACACAGCAGGGCCAAGAACGGAAAGTGGTATTTGCCATGTAGCAAAATGGATTTTGCCATGTGGCTTTTTTTTTTTTTTTTTTTTTTAATGCCAAGCGGCAAAATTGATATTACCATGTGGCATTTTTTTGCCACGTGGCAATGATGCATTTTTGGGCCATGTGGCAAAATGTATTTTGGCATGTGCAATTTGTTTTTTTTTGTTTGTTTTTTTTTTGGTGTATGTGACAAAATGGATGAGCTGTAATGTAAAGTTTATGGTAAAAAATCACAACCACACGTTTTTCTGCTTTTCAAACTGAATGGAAAATTAGGACGTGCATAGCCGTCAATGGCATAGCCTTATTTGGGTGCCAGTTCAATGTCAATGCGGTCTAATGGTAAGTGTATAGTCAAAAATCACAGCCACACGTTTTTCTGCCATTTAAAATGAATGGAAATTTGGACACGCATAGCCGTCAATGGCATGGACGTGCATGAAAAAATGCCATATACCCCCAAAATAGTGCCAAATACCAAAAAAAAAAAAAAAAAAAAAAAAAGCTACATGTCAAAATCCATTTTGCCACATGGCAAAAAAAATGCCACATGCCAAAAAAAAAAATGCAACATGGCAAAATCCATTTTACCACATGGTAAGAAAATGCCACATGGCAAAAAAATGCCATAAGGCAAAATCCATTTTGCCACAAGGTAAAAAAAATGCAACATGGCAAAATCCATTTTGCCACATGGCAAAAAAATGCCACCTGGGAAAATCCATCCTGCCACATGGCAAATACCACTTTTGGTTCTCGCTGTCTCTAATGATGATTGTGATGATAATGATCTCACGATATGGCGATAAAACAATTATTGATACATGGGTCAGGAAATCATTCTACAAAACAACTGATAAACAGAAAAGCAAACTCTCTTCATCCTTCTGCTGTGAATTGGAATGAGTTTATCTCTAGTAGACGTCCAATCCATTTGAAGTGGGAGGGTTGAATATTCGGTCATTTGCTGCCACCCTCCCACTTGAAACGGATTGGATGTCTATGGCTGTCAGTGGCAGCCAATGAGTTCGTTTTGGGGAATTTCACGTTGATTTTTGGTCACTTCCTTTTCGTTTTGGGGCATTAATGTGAGCAAATATACAGGATGCGGCATACTCACAAAGGGCCCGCTCCGTCCGGATGGTATGCGTAACTTGAGATTGGCGATGACCCTCGCGCCAGCTGCTTCGCGTTCACTCGACCGCCACCGCTCCAATACGTGAGGGGGCAACCTCTAATTTTTGTTTCTACATCCAATCTGTAATTGGCACACTTTCTTTTGTTGTTGCACTTCTAAGGTGGGAACAGGCCCGCAGTTGTTGAGTGAGGGTCCGGGTCTGGGTGCGACCTGGACACAGGGGTGCTGGATGGGGTGGGGTTAAGTGTGATGTGTTTGGCCTTTCAACACACGCTGACTGGACATGATTCAGCGCCGCTGACCTCCTTGACCTTTTTGCGCAGTTTTGTCGGACGGATGTTTGTGCTACCTTAGCCTGAGTGCAGGAGCTGGCAGCCATTGACGCTCATTGATGTCCAGTTTGTTTTAACTGGGAAGTTTGGCAGTGGATGATCATTTCGATACCATTGATGGTGATAGAAATAAATAAATGTTAAAATAACAAGTGTTGAAATTAGTGCTGCAACGATTAATCGATTAACTCGAGTATTCGATTAGAAAAAAAGATTCGAATTAAATTTTGCTGCCTCGAGTATTCGTTTAATTAAAGTAGGGTTTTATGGTTTATTTTGAAAGTGTTTGCATTGAGTTTTATTGATTTGGGTGGCTACACTGTCCTTTAGTCTGCCTCACTTCACGTGGCTGAATCCAGCTGGTCAATGTTAAGACCAACATAAGCGAAGTTTTTGTTTGAGCTAATGTTTTCTAATGCATTCGTAATTTAGTTTACAGGTACAGTATATTCAGCCATTTTCTGTGGCAATATGTGTCCGAACCATTTGTTATTTAAAAAAAAAAAAAAAAAAAAAAAAAAGTTAGTGTCTTACAGCATTTAAGCTAGCAGAATTTTGCTGTGTAAGTTAGCCTATTGTTCTTTTACTGTACATAAATCCTTATTATTTTTTTTTTTTATAACGTTTGAGGCTCAGCTCGGGTATTTTAATTTTCATGTTCCTTATCCGATTACTCGATTATTCGAATAACTAGTTCATCGATTAATGGACTACTAAAATAATCGATAGCTGCAGCCCTAGTTGAAATAAATATGTTAAAATAACTAAAACAATATTGAAATCAATACCGTATTGGCCCGAATATAAGACGGCCCTGATTATAAGACGACCCCCTCTTTTTCAAGACTCAAGTTTGAAAAAAGACTTTTTGAACACCAAATTAATTTTTATACAGAAAATAATTACAGTACATCTGAAACATGATTATAACAATATATTTGAGAGAAAAAGCATGTTATTTTGCCTCATTCAAATCTTAATATCCGAACATTTAAATATGTCAACTAAAGTGCAATCACATTCGTAAATGAATAGCTTCTGGTTTCTGAAATGTAAATAAACCAATCTATTATGATAAAACAACAAAATTGCTATAACTGCATTAACCATTAAAGTGAAGTCTAACTGTAACTGTAGTCTTGAAAGGAATCTGAATAAGGAAAAACATTGCAATAAAATAATGCAAAGTGGTTAAACTTGAGAGTAGCTGAGATCTGTCATGACAGAACATCGCTTCAATGATATCTGGCGCCATCTAGCGTCGTGAATGGGTATAATGTCTAGACCGCGAATATAAGACAACCCCCACTTTTTCAGTCTTATTTCAATGCAAAAAAACACCGTCTTATTTTCGGGCAAATACGGTATTTAAATATAACGATTTTAATGGCACATTTAATTTTGTGATTATTTCATTTTGGCCTGCTCCTCCATATTTACAGATACAGTACATAACGGCAAATAATTTGAGTCAAGGTTATAGAAAATCAATGGGAAAAAAGAGTTAGGTATATTGGAAAACATTGGAATTCTTTTTGCTCTAATATGTATCTTGGCTTGAAAGTTCATGTACAAGCCTGCAGCCTTTGTACATGAGCTGGTCACAGCTTAACACAGCACTAATGCTTAGAAAGACCTCTGGATGTCTTCAAGCTAAGATGCTTGGTAATTGTTAACTAAGGGATTGACCATTTGCATTAAGGCTGGAACAACTAATCGATTAAATCGATAATGAATTTGTTGCCAAGTAATATGATAATTGATTTTTGCTGGAAGCTATGAGCAGTCCCGTTTGGGTTGTTGTTTGTGTGTAATGTGTGGCTGTGCGTGCGCTTACCAGTGATTAAAGCAAAAGAGAGCGAGTTCGCTGCTGCTGCTGTTGGGATGCTGAATTAACAATATTGTATTACGAAGTGTGGAGAGTTAAGATTGTCTTTTGTGTTGTTAGATCCAGTGTGCCTCTCTCAGAAGTGAGTAAATGAAGCCAATTGTATTGTTTGTATTCTTTGTTGATGAGACGTTACTACTTAGCACTGAGCGCTAAGCTAGTTAGCAGTTATCCTAATTAGTGTCTTAAGTGTCCGTTTGTATTGTGTTTTGGAGACACATGTTGGCACTTGAGTTACTGTTAGATAGTGAAGTTTTCTCATTTCTTTTCATAAAGAAACCACACACATGAACCCATTCATATAACAGCTTTCAACACAAACTCCCATTCAAACTGTAAATTGTCATACAAGAGAGGGTGCTTTGAAATTGGTTTGTATTTATGAAAAACTTTTTTATAAAGAGAACGGATTTGTTACAGTCTGCCTTCTTCTTATTTGATTTTGTTGTTTAGTTCGTTTGAAAAAAATAAGTCATTGACGCAATTCATATCAGCGCAACCAGTGACGTCAGCAATGAACAAATGCTATGCTGGGACGTGACGATTCAGGTCAAAGACACGGCGTAAAGAACGTAAATGTTACGTCAATCTCATTATTAAGGTCGTTTTCACAGGCTTAAAATAGAATTACATTCATTAACTTGAAATGTTTCCTGGGGATTTTTATCCCGATTTTTAACTACGCGTCGACATAGTCAGACACAATTTTGCAAAAGGAGAACCGTTGGTTTTCAAAATAAAGCGTGTAAAGGAACAATTCGCATTTGACGTGCTATTTCAGACGACGTCTGGCAAATAATGAGCTATATATATTCATTTACACGTCATGTTAAACTATACAAATTATAAATTGTTGACTAGAATGTATTTTTAAATCTTAAAGAAAAAAAACATCTCATTTGCAAGATGTGGCGGCTTTTATTTTGGTGTGGCGGTGCGCCACAATCTTTTATATATGTTGGGGAAACCCTGTAATTCAGGGGTCTCCAAACCGGTCCTCAAGAGCCACTGTGGGTCCTAGTTTTTGTTCCAACCGTCCGAGTACCGACAGTTTAACCAATGAAGTTTCTGCTAAAATAAGCAGCACCTGACTGCAATCAACTGATTACACTTGTAAGACACCAGATTGGTGCATAGGTGTTGTCTTTTGTTTTGTTTGTTTGTCCTGCGCCCTATGTGGAATAGTTTGGAGACCACTGCTGTAATTGATAGATTAATTGATTTCCTAAACAATTACCTAAGCGATTACCTACGCGCGATGCAGGGAATTTTTTTTCGAACGACCCCCCCCCCCCCATGAATAAATTATGTTTGCCCGTAAACATGGGGTTTTAATTGTTTTTTGCCATAATGCTACTTGTCCTACAATTTATGACCAAATCTTATAACGTACACATAAAAAAATTCCAGGACTTTAAGGGGCATAAAAGTTTAACAGGATTTGGCAAAAAAATGTACGACGGTTCCACCAAAATTTGTCAAAAACGTTCCCATTCATTTCTAATGGGATGCCATTGACAGCCACTTATGTCCAAATTTCCCATTCATTTTCAATGGCAGGAAAACATAGGTTCTTGTGATTTTTGACCATGTACCATTACACCCCATTGACATTTTGTGACGTGATATCAACAAGACGGGTTCCTCAAATGGATATCACCAAGATATGTCCCTAAATTAAAAGGAGGTGACCATATATCAACAGAACGTGTCCCTTAAATGTCCCCAAATCAACAAGTGACCTGATAGATCGGTATCTACCACATTAAAGCCCCATCATAATTTCTCCAGAAATTGCAGTTTCTAGTTTAGTTTTGGCATTTTTATTTGTGTTGTATCAAAAATGGTATCAAGTGTTTTTTTTAAATTATTATTATCAATACAGAGTTGAAAATGTTAGTATTGTGGTAGCCGTAGTAGCTCGCTGAACGGAGGTCTACCAAGGTAACGCGGTGCACGTCCTCCTCTTGGCTGCTTTGCCTGCAGATGATTTTCTAATAATTGAGTCGTCAAGAAGCAACACAAACAGATGTGAATTTTCTTTTTATGGTTTGTTTTAGGACTAAAATAATCCGCCTCTCCTCAATAGCCGCGAGGGGAGTATCAAATGTTGGAGCCAAAAAAGCCAGGCTAAGCGAACCAACAGTAACGGCGCAGAGGACGCGCCGCTCCCAGCTCTTGGCGACGTTCCGCCCCAGCCCCGTGAGGTCCTTCGGTATTAGCCGCTAGTCCGACTCCCCCACGCGGTTTCTACTCCGTCCAACTTGGCCGCCCGCGATCTCCCGCGAATTGTCTAGTTCGTTTTCTTGGATGTGGTTCGTCCGAAATATTTTCGAAGCGCTATTCTTTCCGTTTACGATCGCCGCAAAAAATCCTTAGAATGTCCCCTACTTTTATTTTGCAAAGTAGATCTGCAAATGAAATCAGTCAAAATGTTGGGAGCAGAAATCACCAAGGAGGCTAAAGTGGGTTTCAATTTCCATTGGACAAACTGTGGGAAATGCACTGCAGGAAATGTTAACCATCAAGTGTAAATCATTGAAATCATTGACTGCCATTGACGGGGATAGACGTCCAATCCATTTTGAATAGGCCAATGAAATGGAATGGATGTCAATCACCGTTAATGGTAGTCAAATGAGTTGAAACAATATGAACAAAGAAAATAAACAATAATACATAAGGATGTCCCGATGGCGCCATTTTTCAGTGGATTGGAATGGGGTAAAAAGGATGGGGTTTTTGATTTTAAAAAATAAATTTTTTTGTTTTTCTGCTTCATGCTCTTACAGCGCCACAGACTCTCACCCTCCTTCCTGCTAAACAATGCAGCCAAAGTGTCTAGCTTGCGTTTGGTACTTTAAGTTAACAATGATTGACTGATTTTTAGCTTTGATCTTGCCAGAGCAGCTTTGTAGCTATACGATCAAAGGCACAAATGTGTCAATCATCGTTAAACTTGTATATGCCTGAAAACACTAAGGTGACTTGAAGTTCCACTCTGAGACCCCCAATTTGGCCAGATTTCAAAATTGTCCGATATGCATGTGTGATACATCATTCGAAAGCTTAAAATCTCCATTTTCTGGGGGGAAACATTTTCAAACAGGAGGGCATTTAAAAAAAAAAAAAAAAAAAAAAAATGTTTTTTAAACAGCAAAACCCTATCTGGAGGCGAGAGCACCTGAGAGCAGAATTACAGACGCCATGACTTTAACGAGATATTATCACGTACTTACCTTGTTTCGATCCAAAAACTCCGTGTAGCATGCAGAGCTGGGAATCTTTGGGCACCTAACGATTCGATTACGATTACGATTCAGAGGCTCCGATTCGATTATAAAACGATTATTGATGCACCCCCCTCCTTAAAAAAAATTTTTTTTATAAAGTTTTGTACATTAGTTCCAAAATTGTTCAAAAATACTCTCAGGCTAAACCAAACTACTATTTCAGTATCAAGTTCACATATAGCAGTAAACAGATACACAAAAATAACATTAAATAAAAAAACTAGTCCTATATAAATGATACCTACTGTAACATGATGTGGCTGTACTTTGTAGCAGCTTTTCGGCAGCAGTCAGGTATGTTGTTGTGTTTTTTTATCTCGTGGCATGAGTTGAGCTAGAGCCGTGAGTTGAGCATTGGCATTACCCGAGGGGCCGGGTAATGAGAAGCATGATGTTTAGCTACTCTCGCTCCGTTCTGTCCCGAAGACCGCGCGAGTGTGTTGTACTTCCGCTTTACTTGGCATATTTCAATAATCGGAATTTGGATGTTTGTGAATCGTTCTCGAATCTTCCACGGCCGAATCGCGAATAATCTAAGAATCGGAAATTTTGCACACCTCTAGTAGCATGTATCACTGAGTGTCAAGACACAGTTGTGAATGGCCACAGCTGGATTTTTGGGGGGATTTTATGGGTGAAACATGGCAATAAAACAAGGGTCGTGATGCAGAAATCGCAGAAATCAAGGTGTGGTCGAGATTTTCTTTTTCATATATTTACCCCTTTAAACGTTTTTTTCAATTTTTTTGGATCGATTATTTATCATCTAACATATCAGAGAAAATGCGTCAGTAACAACAACAAAAAAATACAATTAAGAGATAGTTATTAGATATCTGTGACTTTTTTACAGACCCCATTTTTTTCATTGTGATGTCGTTTAAAAGTTTAAAAATATGCGAGTGAATAATTTTTTAAAGTCTTTTTTTTTTTTTTTTTTTTTAAGCGAAATAATGGACACCAATTAATGATTCTAACCTCAAAATGACAGACATTTTGAATAATAAATATAATTAATTACCTTAGTTTTATGGCTGGGTTAAACAAAAGCTGGTGCGTGACATCTGTAAACGAGGGTTTTCAGGGTAAAACTACGGTGGCCGAGAGATGTCAGACGAAATGCAAAGTCCAAACACTTTGCAAATAGAAAAATCACGAACCCCAATTGCAAACGCTTTGCAAAAGAAAAAAAGCATGAATGCAAACTGCCACAACACGATCCCCAATTCCTAAAGCGTGATCGCAAATTGGCAAAAGCACGAACCCCAATTGCCACAACACGACAGCAAATGGCTCACAGCACGAATGCAAATTGCCACAACACAATCCCTAATTCCTAAAACGCGATTGCAAAAGCACGAACGCCAGTTGCCACAACAGGACAGCAAATGGCTCGCAGCACGACCGCAAAAGGCTCGCAAGACAATTGCAAAGACGATGACCCAGAAGTTATAAAAATAAATAATAAATAAGACAACACTTTGCTATATGTGCTTTGTGACCATCTCTACGGGCCTCCGTAAAGTTGCCCCCCCCCATCAGACGCAAATTTATATAAAAATGATGTTAATCGTTTGTGCTGCAACGGTTTTGTAGATACAGTATTATGCTTTTATTGAGATATTAATTTCAAGTGGGGACGTCACTCGTAGCTTTTTCTTAGCTTAGCTGCCGCTGCTAATGGAGCGTACCAACTCTCTCAATAACAGAGGGGTGTCCTAACAACTAGCACGAACAGAGCACAAAAAAATTTGGGTCCATTTTGCGTTAAATTGGGGGGCTTGAGATATTAATTTCGAGTGATGACGTCCCTCTAAGCCCCTCATTGACTGCAAAATGGTTCCGAATTTGTGCCATTCGTTTGTGCTAGTTGTTAGGACACCCCTCTGTTATAGAGTGAGTTGGTATGCGCCATTAACATAACATAACATTAACAAACGATTAACATAATTTTTATATAAATTTGCTCTGATGGGGGGGCAACTTTACGGAGGCCCGTAGAGATGGTCACAAAGCACATATAGCAATATACAAAGTGACGTCTTTTTTATTATTATTATTATTATTTTTAACTTCTGGGTCATTGTCTTTGCTATTGTCTTGCGAGCCTTTTGCGGTCGTGCTGCAAACCATTTGCTGCCGTGTTGTGGCAATTGGGGTTCGTGCTTTTGCCAATTTGCGATCGCGCTTTAGGAATTGGTGATCGCGTTGTGGCAGTTTGCATTCGTTCTTTTTTTCTTTTGCAAAGCGTTTGCAATTGGGGTTCGTGCTTTTTCTATTTGCAAAGTGTTTGGACTTTGCATTTCGCCTGACACCTCTTGGCCACCTTATAAAACGGACAAATTAAAAATAGTTTGGGGGCTTAATGCGCCATGAATCTGCTATGGCAGCATATACACATATTGTTCTGTCAAACACAATGTCAAACACAACAGTTATTTTGGCTTAAAATACAGCAGTTTCTTTTAAAGAGGAGTGCCTATTTACATGATAGGGATTTCTTTGTGTCAATCGGAAACTATCAGTCAGAACGAACCAAATTCACGTGTGGAGTCCCTCAAGGGTCAATTCTTGGACCACTCTTATTTGACATCTATATGCTTCCGTTAGCTCAGCTAATGGAACAGTATGACATCTCCTATCACGCCTATGCAGATGACACACAACTGTACATTTCTGTGTCCCCACATGATTATAGTCCCTTAGTCTCCCTGAGTAAATGCATTCATCAAATCAATGAATGGATGTGCCAGAATTTTCTCCAGTTAAATGTGGAGAAGACAGAGGTGATCATTTTTGGGCCAAAAAAGGAAAGGTCAAAGATAAGCAGCCAACTTAGCACAATGTCACTTACAGCTACAAATCAAGTCAGAAACGCTGGCGTAATTATTGACTCAGACCTAAAATTTGATAGCCATCTAAAGTCCGTCACTAAATCCGCTTATTACCACCTAAAAAATATAACCAGAATTAAGGGGCTTCTGACTCAACAAGACATGGAAAAACTTATGCATGCATTCATTTTCAGCAGATTGGACGATTGCAACGGTATATTTACAGGTCTTGATAAAAAAATCAGTCAGGAAGCTGCAGCTAGTACAGAATGCTGCAGCCAGAGTCCTCACAAATACAAGGAAGCTGGACCACATTACACCGGTTGTGAAATCGCTACACTGGCTTCCAGTGAGTCAAAGGATAGACTATAAAATACTACAAAACACTTAATGGCCTTGGACCAAAATACATGCTTGACTTGTTAGATTCCTATGAGACTTCCGCATGTTCCAAGAACAAGAACCAAGCAGGGTGAGGCAGCATTTAGTTATTATGCTCCTCACCTCTGGAACAAGTTACCCGAACGTCTGAAGTATGCTCAAACTGTTAGCTCTTTTAAATCAGGGCTAAAAACGCTTTTGTTTAGCACTGCATATCCATAACTGTCTATATATTTCAATCTACCTGCTTTCTATTCCTCTTGTGCTTATCTCCATTGCTGATTTCAATTATTATTAGTAGTAGTAGTTTTTGTTTTATTTTTACTTTTGTTTTATTCTTATTTATTTATTTTTATTCTGTGATTAAATGTGATCTTTTGTCTTGGTTTTTACGTTGTATTGATTTAAATGTGATTTTTATGATCTTCATGTGATATAAAGCACTTTGAATTGCCTTGTGTTGAATTGTGCTATATAAATAAATTTGCCTTGCCTTGCCTTGCCAAGAGCAGAAACTGCTTTTTCAGTCTTGTCTGTGTTTTCCGCCATAAGTAAATGAGAGGCTGTTCTCAGCAACGTAAGTTGATTTGAGTGGACTCATTCAATGAAGCCTTTAATAAAGACAATCGATTTTCTACATTATGCTTTAAAATTAATTACAAATGCTTCGGTAGTAACACCTTCATTTATTTTGCTTTCAATGAAAAAACACAAAAGAGAATGGAAAAAAATGAAATCATTATCATTTTACACAAAACTCAAAAAATGGCCCAGACAAAAGTATTGGCACCCTCAGCCTAATACTTGGTAGCACAACCTTTAGACAAAATAACTGCAAACAACTGCTTCCGCTAACTATCAATGAATTTCTTACAATCCTCTGTCGGAATTTTAAACCATTCTTCTTTGGCCAACTGCTCCAGGTCTCTTCGATTTGAAGGGTGCCATTTTCAGATCTCTCTACAGGTGTTCTATGGTATTCAGGTCTGGCCACTTTAGAAGTCTCCACTGATTTCTCTCAAGCCATTTCCTAGTGCTTTTTGAAGTGTGTTTTGGTTCATTGTCCTACTGAAAGACCAATGATCTCTGAGGGAGACCCAGCTTTCTCACACTGCTGCAAAATTTGTTGGTCGTCTTCAGACTTCAAAATGCCATGCACACGGTCAATCAGTCCAGTGCCAGAGGTAGCAAAGCAACCCCAAAACATCAGGGAACCTGCGCTATGTTTGACTGTGGGCACCATGTTCTTTTCTTTGAAGGCTTCGTTTTTTTACCCTGTAAACTCTGCCTTTTCCCAAAAAGTTCTAAGATTCTTCCAAAACATTTTTGGCTTTCTCATGTAAGTTTTGGCAAACTCCAGCCTGTTTTTTTTTATGTCTCTGGGTCAGAAGTGGGGTCTTCCTGGGTAGGGTTCCTTTTCATTCAGATGCCGAAAGATAGTACAGGTTGACACTGTTGTACCCTCGGAGTGTGGGACAGCTTGAACTTGTTGGATGTTAGTCGAGGTTCTTTATCCACCATCCGCACAATCTTTTGTTATGTTAGCCACAGTGCCGTGGGCTTTACACTTATTCATGATACTGCGCACGGTAGACACAGGAACATTCAGGTCTTTGGAGATGGACTTGTAGCATTGAGATTGCCCATGCTTCCCCACGATTTGGCTTCTCAAGTCCTCAGACAGTTTTTTGGTCTTCTTTCTTTTCTCCATGCTCAATGTGGTACACACAAGAACAGAGATTGAGTCAACTTTAATCCATTTTAAATGGCTGCAAGTGTGATTTAGTTATTGCCACCATCTGTTATGTGCCACAGGTAAGTAACAGGTACTCTTTAATCAGAGGTTGCGCTAGACATTTTCGTTGTCTGTCATTTTGACTGACAGGGTCATAAAAATCCGGTCATAATCTATTTTTACCCGTCACTTAAATTTTTAAAATGATAATGATGACATATTCAATAGTATTTAGTTTTCATTCATTTTTAATTAATATTGTAACGCTTGCTTGGCGGCGAAAAATTAGACACGGAAGTCGTGGTATTTTTCTCCCTCTTTTTACTCTGCTTACCGCCAACAACACCAACAAAACAACAACTCCACCCCCAAAGAAAAAGAGGCAATTATAAAGACCCCAATCACCAACGTCACACAATGATCTTAATTTTGGTTGTCAGCCCAAAATCTTCTAAATATATATTAAATGCATCTTACCAGATATAAAATGACTACTACATAGTCTGTGGTCATCGTTTGGTGCTCAGTATTCTCGTCGAATTGCAGCAGTCCATCTCGTTCTCCTCTTCGGGTCTCTCGGAATACGGTAGAACTTCAAGTCTCTCCGCCTATCTTCCCTGTTACTGCAACCAACCACCACACACGCCTTCACCATTTTGATTATTAATGTTAACGAGCAGAAAAACACGCCGTAATAGGAGGCATGTACGAAGCGGTAATGTGTAAACATGAGGAGCTGACGGACAATATTGCGGCTCCAGTCAGGGGGGCGGAGTTGTGACGTCATGTGATTGGGGTCTGTACACAGGCGGCAATCTAGTCCACCAATTGGATGACGCGCTGGCACACCGGGTGCACCAATAAGAACCTCGCGTTGATGTGTCAATCACGGTGTCGCCGCCAGACCCCGGTGACGCTACAATATTCTGACAGAATAGCCAACGACGTCATGCATTAAGAGAGACAATAGCTAATTAATATGCTCACTCGCCACCCTGTGGTCTGGGGTGTGAATTGCAACCTGTCAAAATGACTTCAGTTTTTTCCGTCACCGTTTTAAAAAACCGGTCAACGACGGAAAATATTCGGTTAACGCGACCCCTGTGTTTAATACACAAATTAGAGAAGCATTATATGATTTTTCAAAGGGTGCCAATACTTTTGTCCGGTCCATTTTTGGAGTTTTGTGTAAAATGATAATGATTTAGTTTTTTTCCCTTCTGTTTTTTTTCATTGCAAGAAAAATAAATGAAGGTGTTACTACCGGAGCATTTGTAATTGCAATCATTTTCTGGGAGAAATTTAGCATTATCTGACAGAATTGCAGTAGTGCCAATACTTTTGGTCAGCACTGTATAAGTCGATCCAGCCATAAAATGCCCAACGAAGAGAAAAAAAACATATACAAGTCGCACCGGAGTATAAGTCGAATTTTGGGGGGAAATTTACTTGATAAAATCCAGCACATAGAACAGACATGTCATCTTGAAAGGCAATTTAATATAAAAATACAATAGAGAACAATATGCTAAATAAATGTACAGTGTACAGTGCATGAACAACGAAATGTGAATATACTGTCCTACGCTACGGCTCGGTCCTGGCTATCCAGTGAACTCCCAAAAGACAATGCTGGACGTCCGTATAATTTGCTGAATCAATTTGGTCCTCGATAGCAAACAGGTTCGCATCAACGTAAATAAATGATAATTAGGTACTATTACAGTAATAAGTAACAGGTTAGCATGCGTTCGCTATCATTAGCACATCGTTCAAACAACCACACAACTGGCTCTAAGTGTCCGATCGCGGGTGGAAAACGCACAACAACAACAGAAAAGATGATACACGCAGGCGTTGCCTCTGTAGAGATAATTTAAAAGCATAAACAATGAAAGTAGGTTCGTAGCCGTCTTTTCTCTCTCGCTAGCTCGCCCACTCACTCAGAGCTACGTAGCTGTCCGTCTTCTTCTGGCGTGTGAGCACTCTTCTTCACGTAAACAAGTGCGAGTGCGCCCTCAAGTGGGCGTGAAAGCGCCACAAACTAAATGCATCCATTTCAAGATAAAAAAGTCAATAATACAATTGAACGTACACTGCCAAAGGCAGAACGCGAACGTGGCCATAGCTATAAAGAGTTTACAAAACCATCAGTGTCACTGCAAAACACCAAAATAACATGTGAAATTATATCATAATGTGTTAATAATTCCACACATAAGTCGCTCCTGAGTATAAGTCGCACCCCCAGCCAAAATATGAAAAAAAACGCGACTTATAGTCCGAAAAATACGGTAATCGTTTTTTTGAATTGTTATTGCTTCATCAGCAGCTAGTTATGAAAGCAAGTTTGAATAGGTTATTTAAATCAATAAGCGCAAATTTCATTTTATTTTAGTTTATTTCTGCAAGTGTTGATGTCATGAGCAACTGAATAATGTCAATAAACCACATGGACGTCTGTCATCTTAATTTCGGAGCTTAACTCGCTGTCTAACTAGGACTTAGCTCCAACATCTTGGCGAGGACGGTACAATGACGTATAGTACATGTTTTTGGATAGGAGTTTTGAGATTTGGAGGGTTTTTAGGGTTACTTAAGGGGTTCATTCAGACTTGAACGGAAATTCGGGTTATGTTGGCAGCGTAGGAACGGAACTTGTTTGTAATCCGAGGACTACCTGTACTGTATTTTTGATTCAGCAACCCAACCTAAGTGTAACAGTAAACTCTCTCTCCCGTGCTCTAATCACCGGCACGTGCAGCCCCACATTATACACAAACAAGGACTCAAATGGGACTGCTCATAGCTGCCGGCAAAAATCGATGATCAAATTCGTTGGCAACTAATTTTATCATGGATTAGTTGTTACAGCAGCCTTACTCCAATACCATTGACGGTCATTCATTGCCAGCCTTTTTGAGTCCAAATGGATTGGACGTACAGCGCCGTCAGTGGCCGTCAACGAGTGCCCGATAAAGTAAGGTTAAAGGAGGAGAGGTCATTGCAGTGCAAAATAACAAAATTCTTTAGTAGACTTGACTTGAAATGCCAAAATGGAGCCAAACAACATCTTTGTTTTCATGAATATCCACAATCCCACTTGTTATTTTTGCCTCAACCTTCATTTAAAAAGTACACGCTCCCCGCACGAACACAAATACCGCAGCCAAATTGTGCAACCGGCCCCCGCCGGTCCCATCGGGAGCATTAGGGGTGGCGGCTTTTAGCATTGTGCTAGCCCCGGCGGCCCCACGGCGACAAGCCCCCTATGCTCTTAATTTGGCACGCGGCCCAGAGGTGTCACAAATAGCGACACGCTTTCACGTGACGGAGACTTGAACGCCCACGCCCCCCCGTTCTTAAGCTCGGCATTCTGTCTGCGCAGCCAGGTATTGTCGGGGCCCCGTGAAGGCCCTGTGAATAGTGTCAAACTTGATAGTTCTCATTTTGCTTCCTGTACGTGGCAGAAGAAAAGTGCCCACCGTGCGGGTTTTTCCTTTTGTGAAGGCTGCTGCCTAGTCCTCCTGGGAACACAGTGCATTCCAGCCACAATCGTTCCCTTTGTCAATCCCAGTATTGTGGTCCGCCGGGACGATAACCTCGTGAGCGCTCGGTCTCATGCGTGCGGGCGTAACGAGAGTCTAGACTGCTACTTGTGCTTACAGTAACCCATAATGAGCCAACAGTGCCTTTGTTTTGACACATCCTACTGCCTTTATCAAGGAACTTTGAGTGAGATGGGATTCAAGTGCCCCCCCCCCCCCCCCTACATCCTAATGAATGGCTCACCGTCGCAATGGGGAAATTGGAGTATCAAGCATTCACACTAACACAGGTCGCGTTGCTTGTTGCAGTAAATCATTTAAGGCTGAAATGATTGATTATTTAGGTAATGGATTAATCTATGAAGGAATCCGACCTTTTAGCCAGATTGCCGGAATCACGCCAACCGAACCGCCGGACCAGCGCTGGCGCAGCTCCAACGACCCGGGCCGGTGGTACACCGACACCCCGGCCAAAAGGCCAAAATACAAGAAAAGATACTGTTCCCATCATCTATCAATTAGTTAGTTTGAATTAGGGCTGCACAATATATCGTTTGAATATCAAACCTAGCAGGAAATCGGGTATTTTGGATTGAATGTGAAATTTATACCAATTCAAAAGGGGCATATGTGACAAATTGGCGCCTAGGGAGTTGGTTTGATCCTCCTTCCTTGTTCCTCCATCCTTGTTGTTTCGTCGATGAACATTTTTGACGAAAACAACAATGCTCTGGATTAGGCATGTGCCATTATGATGTTCTGACGGTATGATAACCTTAAGACAAAATATTAAGGTTTCAGGTATCAGGATATTGCAATTACAGCTCTAAAATGTGTTACTTTGAGATATCTGGGTTAAACAAACAAACAAAAACGTTTTTCTATTGAACAGGATATTTATTTTTCAAAACGTATAAGCAAATTGGAACATAAGTATAATGTTTAGTTTTAAAAAAAATCCCTTAGGTGAGGGTAAACCCACAGCCACAGCTCAACATTATTACCATCAGAACAAACATTTTGAATAATTTTCCATAAAAAGCACATTTATATGACTCGTATCATGTTTACATTATACACACACTCTCTTTCTCAACACCGAAAGTTGCTAGAGAGAAAAAAACACCACGTTTAACCACCGCTAGACACACTAAACATGCTGAAGTTAACTCTACTTGCGAGTGGAAAACGTTCATGACAGTGTAACCTTTAATTTTGCATAAAGGCGAAATCATATTGGAGGTATTGCCTCCTCGGCAGCCAACTTCCGCCAACATATCTTGAAACCGGTCATCGGCACATGTCTACTCTGGATACAATACGATATAATGATATATATTCTTCTGACATGGATACCGCGTCTGCCGATACTACGTCTTCATGACGATGACGAGCTAAAACATGTCTCGGATGACGAAAACATAACAAGACAACAACAAGACAAAAATGCATCCATAGTTTCCGTCATATGTTTACAATGTGTATCATTTTCTTCTCGTACGTTGAGTTAGCCTGCATCGTAGCAGTGTTTGGTTGTGTCACTCATTTGACCTGCTGCAACCCCCCCCCCGTAAATTCACACACTCACCGGTGTCCTTTTCAGCCTCCAGCTTGCTTGTTTTGAAACACACAGTAAGTTTTTTCTTATCTTGGCAAGAGAGAATATGCAATGTTGCTTTAGCCTTTAAAAGTTATTAGCATAGCATTTACGTTCACATTAGCATTTAGCGTGGCGAGCGTTGTCTTAAACTCTTGGACAACGATGAGGATAACTTGTTTTTTCATGACGATGACAAGCTAAAAACATGTCTTGGAAGACTCAAACATAAAGGGGGGGGGCTTCCAATTTTTGTCAATTGTTCATAATACGAGACATTTTGATATTGTACGTGGAGAATGTTGGCTTGCATCATAGCAGTGTTTGGGTCGTGTCACTCAAGAGAGATGTGCTGCCCCCACATACACATTGGTATTAGCATGTGCTTCAAGCTAGGCTGCACTCCATCTTGCTTGTTTTGCAACACATGGTAAGATTTGTTTTCTTATCTTAGCACGAGAGAAGTTGCTTCAGCCTTTAATGGTCTGTCATCATCAAACTATGAATGTAACTCATAGTGTTATCATAGCATTCACGTTTGCATTAGCATTAGCTTTAGTGTAGCTAGCGTTCTCTTAAATTGTTGTTTTGGTTTTGTTGTCGTCCCATACTGCGTAGTGCTCTATACTTCCTTCCCGTTGAAAATAAAACCATTGGATAACTCTCACCAAGTTGGCATTCGCTTTAGCGTAAACTTTAGCGCGAGCGTCCTTTTAAACTGTTTGTGTTGGTCTCTGCAGAGTACACTAAATTTAACTCGTAGCATTGGCATCGTATTCGCATTAGTATTAGTGGTAGGGTTAGGGTTAGGGGGAGCGTTGTCTTGAACTCTGTCTCGTAGACTAAAATTAGAGGAGAATTTTTTGGGGAGTTTTCATTGTGGAAAATTAGATAAAAGCATTTTGATTGCACTGAAAGATGATAAGTATTTTTGTCCAAAAGGCGAAGACGATAAAAAAGAAAAAGGACTGCCAAAAACAACACTAGATATCCAACTGACAGCAGCATGGTCGGACATCTTAACTTATTGCCTGCCACTGACGTCAATGGCAGCCAATGAGTGAAGCACAGCAAAAAAAAAAAAACGGAAAGGACAACTAGGCGTCTTAATTTAGTCGCACTCTCACACCGTCTTGGGTGTTGTTGTGTCATCGGCCATCCGCCGCTCTCCCTTCGGGTGAAGAGAACATGTTTTTCTCTTCTTGCCGACACGCAGAGAAATGTTAAGGTTAAGTAGATGGGGCAGACGGAAATAATTACCGAGCACTTGTGAATTCTCCTTCCCCTTTCGTCCCGCTTTTGGTCTTCGCAAGCCTTTCTACGTGCAGACCGTGTTTACCATCACGTTTAGGGCTGCAACTGGGCATGTGCCAGTATGAGATTCTGACGGTATGATAAGCCAAAATTTCACAGTATTGCAATTACACCTCTAAAATGTGTTCCTTTAAGATATCTGGGTTGACAAAAAGAAAAAACTTTTTTTCCATTGAACAGGATTTTGATTTTTCAAAACATATTAGGAAATTAGAACATAAGTATTATCTTAAGTTAAAATACATTTTTAAAAAAATCAAAATACTCTAAATACATTTAAAATAAATGCAGTCCTTTAGGTGAGCCGAAGCCTACAGCCACAGCTCTACATTATTACCATCCAGCGGTCCCACTGCACCCAAGCCGAGCTCTCCTATTTTATTGCATACATTGCACTACCCTCCCCACACAATCCCATCACGGTGCTGGGTAATGGCTGCCAGCCGGGAACCTGGCCAATAATAAGGGTGGTAGGTGGGTCCCACACTTTTTCTCTATGGCGTCGCCTCCCCTCTGCCTGGGCCCCCTGCCGCGGGAGTGAGGGGAGGCTCCTCGGCGCTCTCCTGCCTCCGCCTTCCCCTCTGTTCTCTGCCTCTGTTTCCGCCCTGTGCTCTGTTGCGGGTCGCTGGTTGGACGCCGGTGTATCGGCTAGATGTGGCCTGCTCCAGCGGGGGACCCTGCCCTGCCCTAGGCTTGGCAGGGCGCTGGGGGTCCCGTGGCGTGCTGTGCCGGTTGGGGGGCTGCGGCGGCGGCTCGTGGGCTGGGTGGGCGGACGGGGGTAGGGTTGGTGGTGCATCCCCTCCTACCATACCTGAAGGCCGGTTGATGGGAGCGCGGGTGGCCCGGGGGACCACCCTGGATCCCGGGGGGGTTGACGATGGCTCCTTTGCTGGGCTGCAGGAGGAGGGATGGGCTGGCGTAGGGTCTGTTACCAACAGGCTTAACCTTGCACGGGATTCACACGATTACTGGGTTCTCGATCACAGTGCTGATTTGTGTACACTCTACCCCTCCCAATCAATTAGCTTATAGTTTCCTCCAACCCCCCACTACTTTCCCTGGTCAACATGGTGTCAACCGGAAATACATTTAGCTGACGATAGCACCAACATATTAATAGTTAGTGTAGACGTTCAATGTGTTTCTTGTTGTTGGTTTTCTTTCTTTCTTTTCTTGTGTTTTTTTTTCTGTTCCCCCATAACTCCTTCCTGTTTTCTGCTTTGTCATACTAAATTAGGTATGTTGAATGATCACAATGGGAGCATGTCATACTCTCAATGTGAAACATTAAAACTGTTCACACCAACCGGACACTTAGGGTTCCATTCTCCGTGTCAAACAGCTAAACAGGACAGGTTTTAAAACAAAATTTTTTTTTACAGGTGTACAAAAACTCATGTGAATATACATTAAAAAATTCTATATACATATTATTGGTTATCCTTGAGGAGCAGGAAGTTATCGATCGAGTATCGGTTTCAAAAAATGGATATCGTGCATCCCTAATTATTATCCAAGACTTGGGGTGCGTTCAGGTTCATGGCAATGAAAATAGTAAACACACATAGCCTACCTTTGCAAGAACAATGGAGTTGCCGTTTGATACGGTCATAATGTGCAGGTCCTGCACCCATCCGCAGCAAAACTGTTCGTAGCGATTTGTAATTTCGGAATCGCTGATGAGTTTAGTAACATACACCAAACAATATATACAACAGAATGTCCATTTCGTGTAATTGTGGAAGCCCGTCGACATCTTTACTCCATTTGTCTTCGGCTTGCTCGTAATGGTCAAGATTGTTCACACCCTTAAGTTTGATCACATATCTGTTCTTCGCCTTAGTAACGAGTTTGTCTCTTTATCGAACTGGCAAGTTAAAGTTTAATGTCCCGCGGGCCAGACCTGCTTCCAATATGGCTGCGTTGTTGTCAAATTTCACGGGATCCCCCACTCTGTGAAGTAAACGCTTGCGCCTAAGCGCACGTACTTCAGAGCCGGTTGTTTATATGTTAATTGTCTCGCCCTATGTTTGTATATGTGTATTTGTTGTTAATAAAGTTTGGAAAAAAAAAACTTCAGAGTCTGTGTTTTCACACACAAACCGGAACAGCGCGTGCGGCAAACACACACACGCAAAACAGATGAAGAGGGATATGATGGCAGAGCATTCAGAGGAAAATTTGTCCTTTACGAGGTGGCGATATAAACACTACTTCAAGTTGGTCGAAATTAAAGGAAAGAACGTGCATGTAAAGTGTAATTTATGTCCTGGGGCAAAGCTTTTTTCGACATATGTGGTAAGCAATTCAAATCTGTTTATTTTTGTTGCACTTCAAGTGTAGGATAAATCTGTTGCTGGTGAGGTGCAATAAATATTACAAGGTTCTATGACACAACTACCTGTCTGTTCTTCTCTATTCAACTGACTCGAATACTGCTCAGAAAATTTCTTTTTAAAGTAATAGAAAAAGTTACTTTCCCTGGTAACTAGTTACTTTTACTATAGAGTAATTCAGTTACTAACTCAGTTACTTTTTGGAAGAAGTAGTGAGTAACTATAACTCACTACTTTTTCAACACTAGAAAACCCACCAGAGGCCGACTTGGCCTTTCCCAAGACAAACACTCCTAATATTCCCTAGCAATGGCCGATTTGGCCTCTCCTCCGTGACTCACGTGATAGTTTGTGTCAGTTCAAGTCAAGCTACATTTATTTAATTGCATTTATTTATGAAGTTTGACACTTTTTACACATTTTTTAATTTACTTCTCCTATACTCCACACATAACGACAGAAAGAATGGCCCAAATGTGTACATTGTTTTGAAGAAGGGGAAAAAAAAGCATTTTAGAACTGCAATTTGAGTGTTAAGCAGGAATTTTGTCTATAGTTTAGAAGGACTGAATCAGGGGCATGGAGTATGGATTGTGGTCATTGTGTCTGAAGTTAATGTATGTCTAGTGGTTGCATTTCCATATGAATGGCTGTTGTCTGTCTGACAACAACTTGCCAATTCAAAAGCACTTGAATCATTTTTTCCACCTCTGGGTTCTCCGGGGGACAGGCCATATCGGCCATTGTTTGGGACTAGTAGGAGTACCAGAATTCTCTGGGACTTTTAGTGTTAAAGTGGGGTGGCGTGGCTCAGTGGTAGAGTAATTGTCTCCCAACCCAGAGGTTGTGGGTTCGATTCTCCGCCCTGATGAACACGTCTAAGTGTCCTTGAGCAAGACACTGAACCCCACATTGCTCCTGGTGCTGTGTCACCAGTAGGTGGATGGTGAGATAGTGTAAAGCGCTTTGAGCGCCTAGAAAGGTGGAAAAGCGCTATATAAGTGTAACACCATTTACCATTTAAAGTAACGTGCCCAACACTGCATAAGATTGCCATACGACGGTCATAATTATGACATCATCATGGGCATTAATAAATGCTTATGATGGATGTCATTAAGTGTAATCCGACAAATGATGTCCCTAACTCCATTTATGTTCAGCTCGGATCTTTTACATCCATTCAAATGTGAGATAATTTGCCGGATGACACAAAATGACATCTGTCATCAGCATTCATTAATGCTCACGGCAGTGTCATGTCATAATTTTGATGGTCTTATGACACCACTGTCACATAAAGTGTTACCAAATTCCATAACTAACAATTAATGAAACAACTAGAACAGTAACTGAAGAAATAATTAGCACAGAACATGAATTTTGATCCATTTACCATTTGTTATTTACATCTGTAGCGCTGCATTGCATGTTGGACGACAACCGTGTTGACAGCCGGTGGCAGCAGAGGTTGACTGTCTCCTCCAAGAGAACAGTGATGGACAAATGGAGCTTCTTGAAGCAATGAATGGTGGTTCATTTGGTCTTATGGCAGTCTTTTGATGCCGCTGTCAAATAAAGTGTTATCGGTGGATATCTTTTAGTGTAAATATCCCATAATACAGTAAGGACAGCTGCAGCTTATAGTCCAGTGCAGCTTATCTATGAACAAATGCCGTATTCGTGTCAAATTTGGTGGGTGGCGGCTAATAGTCAGGTGCGCCGTATCGTCCAAAAATTACGGTAATTGTCCTGCTTAATGAGTCAGTTTCTCCTCTTTATTCACAGGACATCAGCGCTGTGACAGGGGTGCCGGAGGAGCATGTAAAAACGCGCAAAGTTCACATCTTCGTGCCTGCCAAAACGGCCATGCAGTCGGGAGTGAACAGCACTAAGAAGTGGAAGATGGACTTTGACACCAGGGAGCGTTGGGAGAACCCACTGATGGGCTGGGCCTCAAGGTAAGAAAATGCTCATTGGCTGCCATTGACGGCGATAGACGTCCAGTCCATTTTAACTGGGAGGGTTGTCATCCTTCTTAGTTCAAATGGATTGGAAATCCACTAGTGACAACCCGTTTAAATTCACAGAACAATGGTGATTCTTTTGAAAGCTATGCATTACGCTAATGAAGGACATTTACAAAAAAAAAAAAAGTACATATTACTGACACCACATGCATGACGAAAAGAGAGGTGCCCCTTTTTTTTTGTTTGTTTTTTTTTTTTGTTACGGAATGTATAAGGTTATGGTTAAAGGCAGGGGTCCCCAAACTTTTTCCTGTGAGGGCCACATAACTTTTCCCTTCTCTGATGAGGGGCCGGGGTCAGTTTGTAACAGAAAAAGTGTGACGATTGCAGGAGTGCCTAAATGTAAAAAAAATATCGTTTTTCAGAAAGCCACAATCAAATAACCCTTTCTGGATTCTTCATGGGAAAAAAAATAATATAATAATATAATATAATATAATATAATAATGATAAATAATAATAAAAGTATTAATTAAATAGATAATAACCAAATAACCCTCTCTGAGTTCTTCACAGAAAAAGGCCAGGAAATAAATAACACTATTGAGAAAAAAAAAAAAATCAAAATGCTCTCTGGTATTGTTCAGGGGGGCGGGCCGTAGTTTGGGGACCCCTGGTTAAAGGCTTAGCGACTGTACTTGCGGTGAACATTTCAAAATAAAAACATGTCTTTTTCAACACGTAAATAAAGATTTCTGGAGTTAATTTCACATACTTCAGGTTCTACATTAGGAATAGCTTTAAAATGACACCCATTATGAAAAATCTGATTGGCAATGAATAGATTAGCTTCAAATTTGCCAACCTGTGCATTTCGCAGGACAAGATGACAGTCATTTTGGGTCAGATCAACACATTTGATGGGCTCTAATTGGCACAGAACAAAAATGGCATTGGGCTTCTCATCTATTTCATATTCTGCACTTAGCTAGCTTTTAAACGACTCGTTATGCATTGTATGTTTTTTTATATGTATTTTTTAAATATAGTTTGTTTTATTAAAGAGTAACAATTTATTGCATTTGAATGGGTGATTTAAAAATAAAAAAAAATTGACAATAATATCGCATATCAGCAAAAATTTATGAGAAAATATATCGCCTACTAAAATTTATTATCGCAACAGGCCAAGTTCAGCCCTATTATGGGTTAGAATGATTTTATTTTAAAAAACACTGTGATTATGACGCAGTGCAACAGTATTGAACGCTGCATGCTCGGACACTAGATTTTCCTTCAGTATTTATTTGTCCAAAGTAGGAAACCATGGTATATTGTCATAATCTTCTAATTTATATAGTTTGAAACTAATATATACTAGTATATTTTTGATATTTATTTTGATTTTTGATTAAATTAATTAAATATTTCTGATGCTGTATTGAGGTGAAAACATCAAAGCTTTTCATGGACACATTACAGTCATGAATTTACGACTCTAAAATCAGTTAAAAACATACTTTACATACTAAAATTTACCATCACCGAAATTCTTCACGATGACCGACGTAATTTTGACCATGTCGGTAAATTCGGTAATTTAATAAAACAAGAAAATATAGTCTTTTCATCCCGCTTTGACTCTGTGTTGTTCGGTTATGTTCATTCCCCTTTAAGAAAGCAGACAGTGTGCTTACGTATGGAGTCACGTGGTTTTCAGGAAGCCAAACAAACAGAAGCCCGGTAGGCTAACGCTAGCGGCTAACGTTAAAAGTAAACGGGATGGAGTCGGGCTTAAGTTAGCTTCGCCAAACTTTCACCCGACATTAAGTAAACTCTTGGCGGGTTCCAGACGGGCTTTCACCCGCTGTCCTCCCTGGTTCTCATGATATCAGGAGAGGACGCTTTCAGTGCTTTCTTCTGGTAGCCAAGCCACAGGGTAACGCTAGCAGCTAGCAGCTAACAGCGGCGACAAATGAACGTGAAAGAGTCAGATAGCGGCTCTAACCTTGTCGAAACGGCTGAAATTAATGAGTGGACTGGGCACGGACTTCATCTGGCAATCATCATGTGGCGTTATTTGGCATCTCCTTGTGATTTCTCTGAAAGCTTTCATGATGGTAAAGCACTCAGCATAAAGTATAATCCAACAGTGGAGCCTATATATAATATGACAGTTTAATGGCCACAGCTATTTTTCTGTATGTGTTTGCTTTATTCTGCCATCATAAAACCTTAAATGTTTCATTGGCATCAGAGCAATACAGCTTTAATCTGGATGTGTCTGTGTTGGGGGTGCATGTATTAAAAATGTTTCGGGGAAAAAAAAAAAAAACTGAAACCTTGACGTAAACACTTGTGTTGAATAATTATGTCACAGCAGCCATTACCAATAAGTTGTCTGAAGTGTACTGTTAAAGCTGCAAGTCATTTGTGTTAGAATGACATGTTTGCACAGTCGTCATATTGATATTTATAATGTTGTGCATTTTTCAAGTCATACAAGCTGTTATAAATGTTCACACTAGAATTCTTATGTTTACAAGATTTTTTAAATACTTAATGTTTAGACTGCATGGGCAATTGTTAAATTGAAAGCTGGTTAAATAAATTTAACGAGAAACGGTTAATTTGTATTCCATGCATTGATTCAAATTTTCAAATAATATAACAGTCGGCTTGGGCGAATTTATCGTCATTTATCGTTATCGAGGTAAATCTGCTCAATTTATCGTGATACGTACTTTAGGCCATATCGCCCAGCCCTAATATTAGGGGTGTGATAAAATATCGAAATGGTGATAATCAACGGGAAGTAACTGAAAATCAACAGGTAAATGACCTAGACGTTCAATCCGTTTGAAGTGGGAGGGATGGCAGCGAATGAACAAATGCTCATTCGCTGCCAAGTGATGGCAGTTTGGTCATTCGCTGCCACCCTCCCAGTTCAAATGGATTGGACATCTACTAGTGATGAACTCATTCCAGTTCACAGCAGAAGCTAGTTTTTTTGTTTATTAGTTTTTTGTAGAATATCCTAGAACAGGGGTGGGCAAACTATTCCACAAAGGGCCGCAGTGGGTGCAGGTTTTTGTTGCAACCCATTAAGAGGACACATTTTCAGCAATCTGCTGTTTTACAAGTGCAATCAGTCATTTGCAGTCAGGTGTTTCTCATTTCTGCTGAAACCTCATTGGTTATACCATCTGTGCTGGGTCAGTTGGAACAAAGACCAGGACCCACTGCGGCCCTCGAGGACCGGCATGCCCACCCCTGTCCTAGAAGGATTTCCTGACCAATGTATCGAAAATCGTTGTATCGCTATATCGTCAGATCATAGTTATCGTGAGCTTTGTATCGCAAATCCTAATGTATCGTGAGGTACCAAGAGGTTCCCACTCCTACAAAATACTGTTTTGCGCCACATCTTTCAACTTAAAATGAACTATTTCAGGTTTCATGACTGTATCCCTAGAATTTTCAAAAACATAGTTTGGTAAACTTCATGAGAATCACCCGGAAAGATGAAAGTTGGGGCATCTATCATTGTCAATGGCACTGAAGTTCAAATTCATTAACTCTTTATCTTACATGTTTCATGTGCAGTTTTTGTTTCACTTTTTGTGTTTGTGTTTTTGCAGCGCCGATCCCTTATCCAACATGGTGCTCTCTTTCTCTTCCAAAGAGGACGCCGTTGCGTTTGCCGAAAAAAACGGTAATTCTTTTTCAATATTTTTCTTGGCTAAAAACGTTCACCATCTCGACTCTTTTCGCAATGTTTTTCTTTACTTGTAGCTAGACATGTGCCGGTTTCTCGGTTTACCGTGGTGTGAAAACGTTGCGGTTTCAAAACCACTAACATTTTCCGTCAGACCGTAGGACGGTATTCGCTATTTTTCTTGTGTCAAAAATGCAGCCAGAAGCGGCTTGGCGCAGCAGCGCTCACCCCCTCCTGTTTGTTGCTGTGTGTGAGAGTGATGCTATCGGCTACACAGCCAGCTAACCCAAAAACAATTACTCCAAACATGAGGCGTACTGTTCTTCAATTTATTGAGCTCTCAAATCGTGGTAAGTTTAATATACAAAATGAATACATTTAAAATGTTGTACAATTAGATTTTTCCATGTGAGTAGCTTCCACAGATTAGCACCATGGAAAAAGTTCGCCAAAAACAAAACACATTTTCCTTTCAAATTAAATATACAAACAAAGTAAAAGCTTACAAAGATGAATGTTAGCCTAGGCTCAGCTGGGAGAGCAACTTCGTTGAGTGTTACAGCCGCAGAGTGAGAAAACAAGCTTGATTCGCTTGAATGAAGGGGAAAAAGTGATAGCATCAAAGATCGCTAATTGCGAACAATGATCTTGCCCTAAGCATAAATCCACGTTCGCTGGATCAAGGTGAGGTCTCACTCCCAATGTGTTTTTTTTTTTTTTTTTTTTAGATGAAACCTTTCCACAACAATATTGACATTTTAACTAACTTATACATTTTTACCTAACTTATGAATTCCTTATGTTCTTTTTAACACAAAGGCATAACAACATGTAGACTAGAATTGACACAGTGGCTGAAAATGGCAAAACTTTACTTAAGCTTTTCCACCCTCAAAAAAAAAGTCATGCAGTATAAATTTTTAAAAAATTTATTCAGAAGTGTTTTTACTTTATAGATATTATTTTGTTCTTGCTGTAATCTTGTGCAACTTGAGCTGTGGCTGTGAATATAGTCTATAAGTTATATTTATTTTAATTTTATTTCAAATATTTTTTTTATTGATAATTTATTTATTTTAACAATATATTCATGTTCCAATTTGCAACTATGGTCTGAAAAAAAAAATACTGTTCAATGGAAAAAAGTTTTTTTTTTTTTTTTTAACCCATACATCTCAAAATTTTGGGGAGCTATAATTGCAATACCGTGATACCGTGAAACCGCGGTATTTTTGCTCATGGTTATCGTACCGTCAAAATCTCATACCGGCACATGCCTACTTGTAGCTTTGTAGAACCTACAACAAAAACATAAGACACTTGAGAGTAGTTAAGTAGTTCGTTCAAATAAAAAGTAAATATTATTTTTAAAATTTGTAGCAAGGAATACTTAGTACTACTGCAGAAAAAACACTTCTCATGGTGAATATTTGAAACAGTAGATCCAAAATTACAAAATTAAAAAGTCAATTAGGCCTGCAAGCAGAACTGAACGGACCCTCGCAGCATGGCGCAACTCGGACGGCACGCAGGTCAAGGTGGTGGCAGATCACCCCCTTCTCATCTTATAAGGACCTAACATGCTTGAAACTCACCTCTTTTTTGGGGGGGGTTAGAAATACATTCACACACCTAGGAGAAAAAACTTCTACTGAAGAGGGTCCTACAAAGAAGAAGGTGCTACTGGACCATGCAGCCATGCCCTTATTCAAAACCAAAATGAATCTTCTAATTGGCCCAATTTGACCAAGTGCGCAGAATTTTGTGGCTCTATAAGCTGCCTAGGTCCCTGAAGAAATCTACTTCCTTTTAATTGTGCACAAAGCGTCGTCATGGCAACAGATAGAGACATGTGGACACAGGCCTTAAAATGTAGTATTACAAAAGTTCGTGTAACTACAATGACCAACCTGAAAAGAACTGGACATATATTAGCTAAATGAGTGAATTTCTGATGCCACTAGTTGGCGCTGTAGGGTTAATGCAAATGATCCCTACAGGATCCTTCAGGGGACGACTCTTACCAAGCACGGAAAGTTCGTCACAGATATGTTCTATGTCTGCCAAGTTATGACTGTTCAAAATTTGTGGCGAAACAAAATGGCGACGGCCACTTTCGCTTTACTGTTTGGACCCCTTTGCTTCAACGAAACATCAATATTTTTCATCGGGCACCTGAACACTTCTTAATGCTCCGCTTATGCAAGTTTGAGGTCAATTGATTTTATTCCCTTGGAGGAGGAGGAGCCTGTCTCGTAAAAAAAGGCGTTTCCAGTTCCCAGCTGGGGGCGCCTTGATCTGGGAGGTATTAGCCATATACTGAATTTGGCGTGTTGCCCAAAAAATGCCCGGCTTTGGCACCCCGCCCAGGTCAGGCCCGTGAATGAAAACTCACCATTTTGATCACTTAATATCTCATATGTCTCATGAACAGTCTCACCCATTTTGAGGAGGATCCAATTAACTTCCAAGGCGCCAAGGTCTCAAATGTGCACCCTTTAAATCAACAAAAATTTCACATTCAGTCCAAAATACCCAATTTCCTGTTAGGTTTGGAATTTGGGTGCAAGAGAACTTTTGGTGCAGTTTTGCATAACGTATCAACTCCCCAATTTTCATCGCTCTACGTTGAAAAAACCTAATAGGAGAGGCTTTTTAAAAAAATTTAATGGGGCTCCCCTGAGCCATTTTGTTGCATTTTTTTGCCGTGTTACCAAAAAAATGCCCGGCTTTGGCATCCCGCCCAAGTCAGGCCCGTGAATGAAAACTCACCGTTTTGATCACTTAATATCTCATATGTCTCATGAACAGTCTCACCCATTTTGAAGAGGATCCAATTAACTTCCAAGGCGCCAAGGTCTCAAATGTACACCCTGTAAACCGATAAAAAATTCAAATTCAGTCTTAAATACCCGATTTCCTGTTGGGTTTGGAATACGGGTGCAAAAGAACTTTTGGAGCGGTTTTGCACAACGTATCAACTCCCCAATTTTCATCACTCTACGTTGAAAAAACCTAATAGGAGAGGCCTTTTTGAAAAATTTAATGGGGCGCCCCTGAGACATTTTGTTGCATTTTTTGCCGTGTTACCAAAAAAATGCCCGGCTTTGGCATCCCGCCCAGGTCAGGCCCGTGAATGAAAACTCACCATTTTGATCACTTAATATCTCATATGTCTCATGAACAGTCTCACCCATTTTGAGGAGGATCCAATTAACCTCCAAGGCGCCAAGGTCTCAAATGTGCACCCTGTAAATCGATAAAAAATTCACATTCAGTCCAAAATACCAGATTTCCTGTTGGGTTTGGAATACGGGCGCAAGAGAACCTTTGGAGCAGTTTTGCACAACGTATCCACTCCCCAAATGTCATCACTCTACGTTGAAAAAAACCCAATAGGAGAGGCCTTTTTGAAAAATTTAATGGGGCACAACTGAGCCATTTTGTAAGATTTTTTTCCCCCAACGTATGCAAAATTATCAAAATTTACGTGAAGCCACATGTATGTGCAAATTTTGGTGAGGTTTCGAGCATGTGCAGGCCTCGAAATTGGCCATTTTCATTTGGCCTAGAAAAAAAAAAAGATAATCCTTTGCATTACAATAGGCCCTAATACTAAAATAAATGAAATAGATATGCAAAACTAATAATTAATACTTTCTTCAACATGATACAAATGTAGAAAATAAGCGCTGCCAAAAACAACACGGGCGGAACGGTAATTAATTGCGTCCGAATCGTTAGCGAAAGTTCCAACGTGGCAATGTCACAGCATCTGGTAAGAGTTTGTCGAAAGGACTGCCGCGCTGTGTTTATGACCGTGTGACAAGAAGCAGCCCGCCGACGTCCACCTGACGCCTCCCCCGCAGTTGGACGCGGTCCAACACGGACCATACGCGACGTCCTCGCCGACAATCGCTCACGCTGACGTTTGCCCACCAGGTTGGAGCTACGAAATCACCGACAAACGGGCCCCCAAGCCTCGCGTCAAATCGTACGGCGCCAACTTCTCCTGGGATAAGAGGACCAGAAGATCCGCCAAGTAAAGTCGAGTCATCTATTAGTCGTGGTGACCTCCGGTTGTCCCGCCCGAAGCCGACCTGTACAATTCCTGTTAATAAAAGCTTCATCACAAGTTGAAACCAAAACCTCGCAGTCATTACGGCTTTCATTTTTCAAACATTCACTTCATTAACGACTTCCTAATGTTTCGCTCTTGATTCATGAAGTGTCCGCAGTGTGAGGAGGCTTGTGCAACAAAGAGGAGTTTATAATTACAATCACAACCTGTTTAAATGCTGGGATAAATATATGTCTTGGCTGTATTTTTCCTGGGCGACATTTTCTTTCCATCTGCCTTTGAATAGAGATCAGTTTAAGGTTGTTGTTGTATTTTTATTCCTCCTTCGACGATGGTTAAAACTTATCGATTTAACAAGTTATTAGGAGTGTGCTGTAAGGGTGGGAACCTCTGGGTACCTCACAACACGATTTTCAATACAAGGCTCATGATACCAATGATCTCACAATATGGCGTTACACAGTGTTGTCAGTAACGCGTTAGTAACGCGTATTGTAATCTGATTACTTTTTTCAGTAACGAGTAATCTAACGCGTTCATTTTTCTACACCAGTAATCTGATTAAAGTTAGTTTCCTTAGTGTCTCTGCGTACTATTTTTTCATTGCCTCATAACCTATGTAAAATGAAGATTACTGTAGTCATGTACGAAGAGCATTTTAAATAGAAAATGCTAAAATAAAAGGTTCCCGGTACGTGTTTCCATGACAACTTCTTAGCTATTTCCTGTTTTCAGGGTCCCCGCGGGTTATTAAAAGTATTAAAAAAGCATTGAATTTAGTTTTCCATGATTAAAGGTATTAAAAGTATTAAATTAGCTGTTGTAAGTCTGGATTTTTTCACCGTGGTCTTAATTTTCAAGGCAAGGCAAGGCAAATTTATTTATATAGCACAATTCAATACAAGGCAATTCAAAGTGCTTTACATCACATGAAGACCATAAAAATCACATTTAAATCAACACAACGTAAAAACCAAGACAAATGATTGCATTTAATCAAGATTTATTCAAGAACGTCTCAGTGCAACCTAAATTATATCCGTGACGAATTTTTAATTTTTTAAAAATTTTAAATCCATAACAAAGATGACGCATAGAATTTTTACGATGCGCTGCACTACAAATCGAAATGCAACTCGTGCGTGCCAAACCACCACAACCGGCAAAACGGAGAATCCACCTACCTCTGCATCGGGAATGCGTCCGTTTGTCGGTGGAACGAAAACCCTGCAGGCAGAAGTATTGTGGATTCTGAACACCAAAACAGACCACCATTCATATACTTCAAATGAGTCCATTTGTGATCTGTTTCGGATATTACGTCATTTTTGGTCGGCATCGGCTGTCACAATGTTGGTCATATTGTGTTTTGTTCCAGAGGGAGCGTTCCCGATGTCTTAACTGTGTTTTGTAACGAATTTTCAGTTGGCAGAAAAAATACGCAAATTTTCTTAATGTTTGAACAGTCTACATATTTTATGACCATGTATTTACACATTGAAATAACGCTGGAAAAGTTTGTTAAACATAATGTTGCTCAAATCGTGTTTTTTTTCCGGAGGGAGCATTCCCGCCTTCGTAACTGCAGCCAATTTAAGCTCTCAAGACTTTAAGATATAGGTAAAATTGGACCTAAAAAGTCCAGCCCGACCCGAACTGGTCTGCGGGTATTAAAGCCCGACCCGCGTTTTGTGTGATGACATTTGTGACAATGTCTGCATAAAAGCCTGTCTTTTATAACGAATTCTCAGTTGGCAGAAAAAAAACGCATTTTCTTAATGTTTAAATAGACTACATATTTTTATGATTATTATAAATTTATTTACACAACGAAATAACGCTGGAAAAGTTTGTAAAATATAAATAAACAGATGCGGTTTTGCGGACTCGCAGAGGGGAAGATTTAAAAGGGCGTATAGGCACGCTCTGGCTCTGCAATGACCATACAGTGCCTTCTTTTTTTTTTAATCGAAATTATTTATTTTTTAACAAGTATTCCTTAGTTTATCATTCATACATCGTTAATATATAGTTATTTCAAAAAGTTAGCGAGAAAGAACCCTGGCCCGGCCCGACGTAATAATTGACATTTTAATTTTGGTCATGTTTTCGGTTTAATTTAGCTGTTTCCAGCTTGCTATGTTTATAATTGCAACGTTTGTTTGCCGCTTTTCGTCTTACTGCGAAGAGGGAGGAAGTTACATCGGCCGCCGCTATGATATTTAAGTCATCAGCCATCTGCTGTGACCCGGGAATTGAACGCCTGCTTTCACGCACACTGCTTCCCATGTCAGTCGACACGGGAAATTGTTTTCACACACAACTGCTGCACGGTTAAGTCCTGCGATATTCCCGTTGTTTTGGAGTATGTGATAGGGGCTCAAGTTACATCCAGATACTTTAGGTTGCAGTTTATGGGCCATGCGAAGGCAGTGAACCTGCTTAAACATTTCAGTTTACCTTTCGAATGAATGTGAATTTCGCCGTTTTAACTCGAGAGTTAGCCATGTTCACTGGGGTCTTGGCAGGTGCACTAGCGGCTAGCCTGTTACAGAAGATGGCTGGTCTGAGTCCTGTCCTCCTCCTCTTTTTGTCCATAATTATTGTGTGCGTGTGTGTGTTTAAAAAAATTCTGACAGACTTTATAATGTTACTTTAAATGTGTTTTAATTGTATCTTCAATACATGTACATTCTTTTGTCAAACACACTTAGTAATTGAGGTTAAATTTGATGTTCAGTGCTTTATTTATTTAATATGATTCAATATGATATAATGGGTGCGAGAAAAGTATTAATTTTCAGTTGAAATGGCATTAAAAAAGGTCTTAAAAGTCTTGAATTTAGATTTATCAATCCTGGGGGGGACCCTGATTATGGAGTCATTTTGCCATGTCGTAATGAATAATTGCATTTTTATAATTACATATGTAACACAAGAGAGACTATGTCGCTCGGCTGGCCTGGGAACGTCTTGGAATCCCGCCGGAGGAGCTGGCTGAAGTGGCTGGGGAGAGGGAAGTTTGGGCTTCCCTGCTGAAGCTGCTGCCCCCGCGACCCGACCCCGGAATAAGCGGAAGATAATGGATGGATGGATGGACTATTATTTGTCATGACCATACCATTTCTTTAGCAATTGGGGGAAAATACTTCAATACAAAGAATATCCTGTTAAAATATTGGAGTCAAGAGACTGAAACAATGACATTTTGCGGCTATCTTGGTTGCATTTTCCTCGTTCTAAATAATTCCCTCTAAATAGGCCGAATTCTAAATCAGATGAAACCGTGACCCTGCTGACGTCATCCTCCTTTTGGGGACGCTAGAGCCCGATAATGGTAGGTTTAGCTAAACGGCGGATTAAAAGGCTAATTTCTCGTCATCTGCGCTTTGCTAAATTGTTGTATATAGTCGAATCGTCTCAAAATATGATTCTAATTCACATAATAATGCTATTTAAGACTGTTTTTTTTATCTTGTCGTACGCACTTTAAAGTAGCAAAAGACATTGGCAAAAGGTCCGAAAGTGGGGCTCAACACTTGTTTGCGGCCTTTGTGTTCCGTAAACAGTGGTGTTACTCTGCGGCCCGGTCCCGCTCTGCGTGACTGCGCCGACGTTCGCATACCAGTCGTGGGCGCCTAATTGGTATAAGCCTTCGTTAATTAACGCACTGCGTTGCAAATCTTTCACAGCCTTGTGCTCGCTATTTATGTTGTTTTGTCACCGGGCGCATCAAAGGCGCCGACGTGATATGAGTGTAATGGTCCGATGGGGTCGGCGGGCCGTGAATGACGGCAATGTGTTGCTGTTAGCCTTTTGAAATTCAGTCGGCGAGAAGAGAAAAAAAACGTAAAAAGCATTATAAGTGCACGAATGTACGCGCTCGGTTTGGACAACGTCCTCATTATGACCAGCTGGCCATGCGCGCAGTTGTCCAAAGTAGATACAACATGAACTCATTGCTCAAATGGAATTATTGATTGCGGACTCATTAGCACGCCAACAAACATTTGAATATCTTGTCATGGCAAAAGTTGGCATAAGGATATTGACATTCTGTACATAAAGTGTAGTAAAAATGGGTTATTCTCATGAAGCTATGCTAAACTATGTCTTTGAAGATTTTCGGGATATCGTCATGAAAAGCTGAAATAGTTCATTTTTACTTGTTATGTCTATTATGTCACTAAGTAGTATTTTGTATGTTTTTTAATGCTTCCATGAAAAGCTTTAAAGGGATCCTCTATTTTTAAGACAAGTAATCCTTAAAAGATAAATGTTAGTATGAGTTATAATAATTTGATATTAAAACCCTTTTTAATGTTTTTGTTTTAATAAAGTTTGTAAAATTATTTTAAGTGATAGGTCGCCATTCTTGTTACATCGCAGTGCGTGACGTCACCGGGCCCGTTGCCGAAATTCCAGCGTGTCACTCGTTAGCTTTCCCAACATGTCGTCGGTTCTACCCTTTCCTATTTGAACCAGATCTGAAAAGTGAAGAGCAGGACAGCACTGTCGGTCATTCACAAGACGAGCTTCAGGGAAAAATGCGTGCAGCAAATACCTGTTAAGACAAAAGTTGGGCAAAACTGGTGATACGAGAGAGTCCTGTTGGGAACTCCGGTTGGGAGCGAGAGTGTATGCTGTCCGGTTTTATTAGCAGATATTCAAGGTAAGCATATTGCGTTTTCAAACTTATCCCAATATTTTGTAGATTGTTAGCATCCAGAGTTGTCGTGTGCTTTACATACAATACAGGCCAAAGAGCACACCTTGTGTAATCCATGTCTTGTACATTGAAACGCGTGGTAGCTAGGATACGTGTATAAAAGCACCAAAAAGGGGAGAAGCTTCCACTTATGCACATTTATTCACAAAAAATAATATTTCCACCTTGACCACTCTTCACTCGGGAGCTCAGCAGTACGCAAACACGCGTTCCGTTCCCTGACGAACTCCAACATTGTTGTAAGGTCCACGTCAGAGTCACTGTCGTCACTGTAGCATGCCATAGTGCTTTGATTATTTAGTATGATTTGGGGAAAACTCCCACGAAGAATAGTCAACAAAAAAGATAGCAATAGTAATCCAAATCCGCGTTTTTTACTCACTTGAAGATCCAGGAATTAGACTGGTCCCATAGCAATGTCGCAGCCGCGATCAGGCCGTCGATTCCACAAAATAGACTGATCCGAAAAGCCGCTGTGGGACCGACGAATCAAAAAAATGGACAGATCCGAAACCAATATTGCAGACGTGGCGGGACCGTCGGATCCAGAAAAGAGACGGATCCCTTACTTGACTGAGGATCCAGGAAAAATGTTCGGGCGCCAGTTGTAACACGTGGTGGTTAGGATACGAGCATACAGGGACCAAAAAGGGGGAGAAGCTTCCACTTATGCACATTTATTCACGGAAAATAATAATTCCACCTTGACCACTCACTTCACTCCCCTTGTTTCCATTTGACTGGAAATTGCATCCAAAAGCAGCACATCGTGGCATTTTACTTCACGAGTTTAGGCAGCAATAAGCAATTGTTGAACACGCTACACATTTGGAAAGATCCCAATGACGCCATCACTGCGAGCCCGCAAACCATGGCACCAACTAACGGTCAAAATATGTAGTAAATATTATAAAATACTGCCATTCATTCATTACATTTTATGTGTTTCTAACAACATATTTTAGTA
This sequence comes from Corythoichthys intestinalis, assembly GCF_030265065.1. Lineage (NCBI taxonomy): Eukaryota > Metazoa > Chordata > Actinopteri > Syngnathiformes > Syngnathidae > Corythoichthys > Corythoichthys intestinalis. The sequence goes on along the minus strand of NC_080397.1, from coordinate 63,288,313 downwards.
CAAGAGAAAAATTGTGGTTTATTAGAGCCGAAATGTATTTAAGTTAGAGGATCACTTCCATGTTTCATCTCAATACAGCATCATGACTATTCAATCGTCTGTGTTTTCTGAAAAAAAAAGCAGTTTCTGCTCTTGCACCCCTCTCTAAAATAAACTGCTGTAATTTAAGCCAAAAGAACTGTTGTTTGATAGAACAATATGTCAATATGCTGCCCTAGCAGATTCATGGTACATTAAACCCCGAACTATTTTTAATTTGTCCGTTTTACCCTGGAAACCCCCGTTTACAGACGTCGCACAACTGCTTTTGTTTCAACCCAGCCATAAAAAGAAGGTAAGTAATTATATTTATTATTCAAAATATCTGTCATTTTAGCTTATAATCATTAATTGATTAATATTTCATTTAAAAAAATGACTTTAAAAAATTATTCACTCGCATAGTTTAAACAAATTACGTCACAGTGAAAAAAATGGTGTCTGTAAAAAAGTCACGGATATCTACCTTATAAGTATTGCGTAATTGTATTTTGTTTTCTTACTGTCGCATTCCTCCGATATGTTAGATGATAAATAATCGATCCAAACAAAGAAAAATATGGGGGAAAAAACGTTTAAAAGGGTAAATATATGAAAAAGAAAATCTCGACCACTCCTTGATGGCTGCAATTTCTGCATCGCAACCCTTGTTATATTACCATGTTTCACCCATAAAATCCCCCAAAAATCCAGCTGTGGCCATTTACAGCTGTGTCTTGACACTCAGTGATACACGCTACATGGAGTTTTTGGATCGAAACAAGGTAAGTACACGATAATATCTCGTTAAAATAGTGGCGTCTTTAATTCTTCTTGTGCGTGCTCTCGCCTCCAGTAAGGGTTTTGCTGTTTAAATTGTTTTTTTCTTTTAAATGCCCTCCTCTTCAAAATTTGTCTTCCCCCAGAAAAATTGAGATTTTAAGCTTTCCAATGATGCATCACACATGCATATGGGAGAATTTTGAAATTTGGCCAAATTGGGGGTCTCAGAGCGGAATCAAGTCAACTGAGTGTTTTCCGCCATTTATATTTGTTCAAAACATTATAGTTTTGCAGATTATGATGAGCTATAATGATTTCTTACTTTGTATGAAAAATATATTAAAGGAAAATGTAGTGTCCAAGCATGCAGTTTCATTACTGTTGATGACCCCGTCATAATCACAGTGGTTTTGAATTAAAGTTATTCTGACCATAATGCACCACAAAGAAGGCAAGACAAAAGATGGCTACAAGGTAAGATTGTTTGGCCTTTTTTCATATTGTTAATGTATTTATATAAGCCTACTTCCCCACCATAGATCATTGCCATAATGTGAAATTTAACTTTTTTTTTTTTTTTTTTTTTTACATTAGTCAATTACATATTTTACTGTTAATAGGGAGCTCAAACTGTTGATGATACTTTTGCATTGCATGCAAAGCTAACATCGATGACTCATGTAGCTGAAATGAAAAATAATTTGTAAGTATGTATACACGTGTTCTAAATATGTGTCACTATCGAAGCCAGTTGGATATTCTCCACATATGATGTACGCGTGTAGCACCTGCTCATTAGTATGAAGTCAAAGGGTGTCGGCTGGCAAACTATTTTATTGTCCATTCCACTTGGCATGTAATTGGCTCAAACAGCTGGGCGATGCCATAAAACTATGTTAACCCTCGATTCTTAAGTGAATAACATGAGAGCGTTCATTAACTCATTCACTCGATGACAGCCCTCCCAGTCAGAATGAATTGGACGTCTATCGCTGTAAATGGCAACCAATAAATGACAGTATGTTCATTTGTTTGGAGTTTTTCGTCATTGCTAATTACTTGAAATGCATGTCAGTTTGACTTGCGGTCAATGCATTTAATTTTGCCATTTGTTCTTATTTAATGAAGTTGGTCATTTTGGCTGTGTTACCAGAGCGCGACATACTAAAAGAGGTTAAAACGGCGGATCCTTTAAAGCGTCCGCAGATTTACAACTACGCTAAGTGAAGTAAATTGGAACCGGTAGAAAGTATCTGAGGCATGCTGCTTGATTGCCAGCTTCTTCAAAGGTGGGGGGCGCTCGCTTTAGATGGCTCGACGTGGCCCCTCTCATTTGGCCTTCTCCTGGGACCGAAGGCATCCGCTGCATTACACACTCGTGTTCCGCCATTTATCCACCTCTGCCGCTCTTCCATTCGTACCCATATGAGGTTGGATGGGATAAACGTATTTTGCCACCGCCTTCAAAAGACGTGGAAGATGCTCTCACTTTGCTTTAAATAACGCACCTCCTTAAAACTATTTAAATTCCCTTGCTTTGAGTGTAAATCTACTAGAATTAAGTGAAATTACCGTAATTTCCCGAATATAACGCGCACTCCCCCCCCCCCCCCCCCCCCAAATCAACTTGTAAAATCATGGTGCGCATTATACACGGGTACAGGGATGGAGACAGAAATATACATGTGTATATATATGTATTAGGGATGTCCCGATCCAGGTTTTTGCACTTCCGATCCGATACCGATATTGTTTTGCACTTCCGATCCGATACCGATACTGGCCGATATCGACCTATCTGAGCATGTGTTAAAGTTATTTAGCCTCCTTACTTAGTTGTCAGACTCATGTTGAAAAAGGTTTTAGTACTCTTGATAACAACTAGCCAGCTGAATTAGGCGAGTTTGAATAACACACAACGGTTGGTAACAAGAAACTGACCTTTGTGACAAACACAAAACATTATAAAAAACAGAAATGGCATAGTCAGTCAATAAAACGTGCAAATAATATTTGTAATATTTACAATAATATAAATAATAAACTGTCTTAAAAAAGCAAAGCACACCAACAACTTCAGTGGAAAATCCCCCAAATCCCCCAAGCTATTAGATGCTTTTAATGTTTCGTGCATTAGTTACAAAAATTGTATAAAAAGCCTCTCAGGTTTAAATAAACGACTATTTCAGTATCAAGTTAACATTTTAAAACAGTAAATAAAATACTCAAGTCCCCATTCTGTATCAGCAGCTTTAAACTACATTCAATTCATTTAATTTTGCAAATCAACTGTTAAAGTCGTTAAATTGCTCCCGTTATTCCATAATTTCCCTTCTGTCTACTTTCGACATGTGAAAGTTTTAAAACTGTTTTGAAGATAGATTCAAGTCAAGATTTTGCCGATTTAGGAGTATTTTAAATAAAAAGTTAATTAGGTTCGCTTGGAAGGTTCACAACAGCCTACTAGGGAAGTCTTCTGCTTTAAGATGGCGGCTGTTTACTAACGCATCTGGTTTTCAATACTTCAATGTTGCAAACGCAGTCGAGTCTGCGTTTTGCATCTAGTTCTATATACATATGATATCTAACATCTCCAGTAAAACGACGTTGACGTAGTTTGTAGCGGCTTTCAGCAGCAGTCAGGTATTCTTGTGTTTTTTATCCAGCGGCATGAGTTGAGCTAAAGCCGTGAGTTGAGCATTGGCATTACCCGGGTCTATGACAAGCATTATGTTTACTTTCGGGACTCAATGCGGTCAGTTTCTCATTGCGTCCTGAAGACCACGCTGTGTATTAGTTCCACTTTACTTGACATATTTCAATAATCGGAATTTGGATGTTTGTGAATCGTTCTCGAATCTTCCACGGCCGAATCGCTCAAGGATGTAATGACGGCTGGGCATCTTGGACCGTGGTTCTAAGTGCCGGATGGTGCGTCTTTACTCGCGAGAGATAATGGCTCGTCATCCAGAATGAATTCTTCGGCAATAACTCTTGTTATTCCGTCGGCTTTGGGACTGTCAAGTGCCAGTTTCATAGCAAAAGTTTCTGCTGGTGTTAGTTGCATAGGACCTTTCTTTTTGTCTTCGGTTTTCTTAACATACTCCTCATATTGTTTGTGGTGGTATTTCGCTAAATGCTTGATTAGGTTGGTTGGATAAAACTTCTTACAGCTTTACCACTACGCTTGACTTTATTGTGGCATATGTTGCACTCTGCCTCTTCGTCTTTGTCGTCCTTTAAGGTGAAATGATCCCACACAGCTGACATTTTTAAAGATAACGTCTCTCGGTAAATTGGGAGACGGTAATGTAACTGTAGTGTGTTGAAGGTGTGCCGTAAAATGCGGACCGGATATTAGGGAAACCGAAGCAAAAACTGGAATGGATTATGTAAATTGTGCGCTGGAAAACCTGGACCGGACTTCAAAAAAAGAAACTGGATCGGAATTTTTCCGTGTTCATATCCGATACCGATGCGCATTTTTTTGCCCATATCGGCGTCCGATCCGATCCAAATATCGGATCGGGACATCTCTAATATGTGTTATATATACAGTGCCCTCCATAATTATTGGCACCCCTGGTTAAGATGACCAAAGCACGCGGTCCCAGTTGAAGCCTGGGACCGTGTGCTTTGGTCCCAGTTGAAGCCTGGGACCATCATGAATGCTTTGAAATACCAGGAAATTTTAAATCAAATGTTGCCCTCTGCACGAAAGCTAAAGATGGGTCGTCACTGGGTCTTTCAGCAAGACAATGACCCTAAACATATGGCCAAATCCACACAGAAATGGTTCACCAGACATAAAATCAAGCTCCTCCCATGGCCATCTCAGTCCCCAGACCTTGTTTTGTTGGCAAAAGGGGGTTGTACAAAGTATTAACACCCGGGGTGCTAATAATTGTGACACACATTATTTGATGTCAAATAATCATTTCTTTATGTGGGATTTTTTTCCCCACTGAATAAATGCACTTGTATTGAAGGTTGGATTTTTCTGTCTTTCCATTAAAGTGATCCTCTAACTTAAATACACGTAGGCTCTAATAAACCACAATATGTTGTTAGAAACACATAAAATGTTAAATCAATGGCAATATTTTATAATATTTAGTAAAGATGCACCGATACCGATAGTAGTATCGGCAGGGGGCGCCGATACGGCCCGAAATGGTGGCATCGGTATCGGCGAGTTCCAACAAAGACGGCGCCGATACCATTTACCGGTCCATTATTATAACATTTGACCACAGCCTTTTTCTCCTCCTGGCGCTCACTACACTCTTGTCTCTGTGTTGTGTGATGACACGTAAAGACCAAGCAGCTATCGCTATTGGCCTGCTCCAGACCAATGAGAGCGGGCCAATAGCCACTCCTGACCAATCAAAAGGGGGCTTTTTCATATGGACGAAAAACAAACCAGGAAATATGGCGGCGGTCGGGAAATATTTCCAAATGGAAATCCCGTCGATTAAAATCAATGGCTGCATGCAAGATTTGCGGCCTGAAAGTTTGGAGATGTGGAGTTAAATCGGCCAGTTTCAATACCTCGAACTTGATAAAACATTTGAAGACGAAACGTGAACGAACACAACGAGTTTGAGCCTGCAAGAGCAGGACTGCTATCCAGAGGAAGAAGGCCGCTGGACCGGAGCCACAATCTCTGGTCAGTTCACTTCGTCTACTTTACTTTTATTGTCTTTTACTGAAAGAAATGCCGCAGTAATTTGGGAAGTGTTTCCAAAGTATTGTTGCCACCTTTCAGAAATAGAAGCAAGGGACTCCCACCTCCCGAAAAAAAGGAGAGACGGGATGCTGTGGTCAATTATTATTACTTATAATTGTTAGCGTCCGCAAATGCGGAAACAAGGTTGAACCTCGAAGCAGACAACAAGCGGGGGATACATAAAAGGGTTTAATGATTGCAAACAAAAAATAACACGCGATCGCGGGACAGTAGAAATGACAAAAGGAGTCCGTGACAGCAGGTCGACGGGCAAACTAAGACGATAGGCAGCGGTTACAAACGAGAGCAGAACACTAACAGAAAAACCCAATGCAGGGGCATAACAAGCAAATGTAGCGAGATTATTGTGCCAGATGTCAAATAGCGATCAGCAAGGCAAATATCTCGGCAGCCTTCTCTGAGATCACCCGTGCTTAAATGCTGCGTTGATGAGCCTGCATTGGATTCAAGTGCCACGCCCCCACGCCCAGTAACAAAACACAATCTAACCAGCAGCAGAATGTGACAATAATTTCATGAAAGTTGCACTGGTTGGACTTTGAGAGGTTTAAAAAAGTTTATTCAGTTCATTCAGAGTTTATTATTATGAATTTATTTTTACTTTCTTACTGTTGGGCTAGTATTATACATGTTTTATTAATTTCACAAATTTAGCACTATTTTGGCCTTTGAGAGCGGAAGGTTTATTCAACTATTGTTTACTAGGGTTTAGTGTACTTTTTCCTATTTTGCAAAGGTAAGCAACAGCCTGACAAAGCCTTGATAACAATGATTTCACATCCAATTATGTAGCTCTTTGGGGAAAAAAAAAAAAAAAAATTAAGAAAAAAAAAATATATATATATATATATATATACATAATCGGGGTGGTATCGGTATTGTATTGGTATCGGCCGATACTGCACAGCCAGGTATCGGGGCCAAAAAATGGTATCGGTGCAACACTAATATTTAGTCCATATTTTGACCGTTAGTTGGCCCCATGGTTTGCGGGCTCGCAGTGATGACGTCATTGGTATCGTGCGTGTTCAACAATTGCTTATTGCTGCCTAAACTCGCGAAGTAAAATGCCACGATGTTCTGCTTTTGGATGCAATTTCCATTCAAATGGAAACAAGGGGAGTGAAGTGAGTGGTCAAGGTGGAATTATTATTTTTACGGAATAAATGTGCATAAGTGGAAGCTTCTCCCCCTTTTTGGTCCCTGTATGCACGCATCCTACCCACCACGCGTTACAACTAGCGCCCGAACATTTTTCCTGGATCCTCGGTCAAGTAAGGGATCCGTCTATTTTCTGGATCCGACGGTCACACCGTGTCTGCAATATTGGTTTCGGATCTGTCCATTTTTATGATTCGTCGGTCCCACGGCAGCTTTTCGGATCAGTCTATTTTGTGGAATCGACGGCCTGATCGCGGCTGCGACATTGCCATGGTATCGGTCTAATTCCTGGATCTTCGGGTAAGTAAAAAAACGCATATTTGGATTACTATTGCTATCTTTTTTGTTGACTATTCTCCGTGGGAGTTTTCCCCAAATCATACTAAATCATTAAAGCACTATGGCACGCTACAGTGATGACAGTGACTCTGACGTGGACCGTACAACAATGTTGGGAGTTCGTCAGGGAACGCGTGTTTGCGTACTGCTGAGTTCCCGAGTGAAAAGTGGTCAAGGTGGAAATATTATTTTTTGTGAATAAATGTGCATAAGTGGAAGTTTCTCCCCTTTTTGGTACTTTTATACACGTATCTTAGCTACCACGCGTTACAATGTACAAGACATGGATTACACAAGGTGTGCTCTTTGGCCTGTACTGTAAGCACACGACAGCTCTGGATGCTAACAATCTACATAATTATATTGGGATAAGTTTGAAAACGCAATATGCTTACCTTGAATATCTGCTAATAAAACCGGACAGCATACACTCTCGCTCCCAACAGGATACATATAATAATCTGACACATTCATCTCTTAACTAATCTTTCACACTCAAAACACGATAGAAAAAACATTATTTGACTAGATTTAAGAAAAATCTGATTAAGACGTTATAAATTTGCAGTGTTGGACGTATTGATCTAGAGCAAATGATTTTTTTTTTCTTTTTAAATCAGCCAAAAATACCAAACACCAAAAATAGCCGTCTCAGGTGCCGATACTGATACCGAGTTTCAGTTTGGGACGTCACTGCTGAGATGATAATAACCGCACTAATTTGCCACGAACCCCCCCCTTTAGCAACCAGTGATTGAAATGAGTGCTCTATAAGGGTTAAAAATGATAATTTGGGCATGAAAGGGTTAAACATCTCCCAAGCGGCATTTGATCACTCGTCACCAATTGACACGCGAGTCTGGAAAAGTCATTCATTTAAGCGCACGTGTTTAAAGCGGCTCGGGATGAATTGTCTCCGAAGAGTTAATTGATGGGGATGCTCGGAGCGCAGGGGCGGGAAAAGTTCACTCCGCCGCCGTTTGAAGGAGATGTGACTTGGCAGAGCGGGAGAGGCTTGAAGATGAATGTGGCCGAAGGGGGTTCTGACAGCCTGCGCTTCTCCTGGGTGGCCCCCATTGGTCTTGGATGTCACTTTTGCTACTTAATCTTGCCTGGCTATGTGAAGCGGGAGGGGCCCATCTCGTCCAGTTGGGAGGGCTGGCAGCGGGTCGCAGTGCCATTGACGACAAGATGTCCAATCCATTTGAACTGGGGTAGTGTAAATATCGTCGTCATTGCTAGCGAATGAATTGATGAGGAAAAAAGAAAAGTTTTGTGCTAAATCCCAATATATTTTGTGCAAACTTCACATTTAATATCTTTTGTGTTTAGGTTAAGCATCAATTAATGTTATTACTCGGGGCTTATATTTAAAATGGAAAAAACTATTGTCACGAAAAGTGTATGTTGAGAAAAGTTGGACGTAAACGTTTCGTCTTTGTTAACATTAGGGCTGCAGCTAGAGGTGGGAATCTTTGGCCACCTAACGATTCGATTACGATTCTGAGGCTCCGATTCGATTATAAATCGAATATTGATGCACTACATACTGGATACGCTAGTTCCAAAATTGTTCAAAAATCCTCTCAGGCTAAACAAACTACTACTTCAGTATCAAGTTAACCGTTAAAAACAGTAAATAAAATACGCAAGTCCCCATTCTTTATCGGCAACTTTAAACTACATTCAATTAATTTAATGTTGTGAATCAACCATTAAAGTTGTTAAAATTGCTCCCGTTATTCCATAATTTCCCTTCTGTCTACTTTCGATGTGAACGTTTTAAAACTGTTTAATCATTTAAAGATAGATTCAAGTCAAGATTTTGCCGATTTTTTTTTTTTTTTGTTAGATAAAAAGTAATCAGGTTCGCTACAATAGAGCATTCTAGAGAAGTCTTCTGCTTTAAGATGGCGCCTGTTTACTGGTGCGGGAAAGTCTTTCATTTCGTATCTAGTTCTAGATATATGTGATATCTACAATAGCAGTATGTTGCCGTGTGTTTGTAGCAACTAGCAACTGGGCGCTGTTTGTAGCGGCTGACGGCCGCAGTCAGGTATTATTGTTTTGTTTTTTTTATCTAGCGGCATGAGTTGAACATATTTACTCTCGGTCCGTTCCTCATTGCGTCCTGAAGACCGCACTGACTGTGTTTTATTTCCGCTTTACCTGGTATAATTCAATAATCGGAATTTGGATGTTTGTGAATCGTTCTCGAATCTTCCACGGCCGAATCGCGAATAACCTAAGAATCGGAAATTTCGCACGCCTCTAACTGCAGCTACTGATTATTTTAATGTAAATGGTGTTACACTTGTATAGCGACTTTCCATGTTTAAGGCCCTTTTAGTAGTCGATCAATCGATGAACTAGTTTGAATAATCAAGTAATCAAATAAGAAACATAAGTATAAATACCTGAGCTGAGCTTCAAACTGTATTAAAAAAAATAAACAAATGAGGATTTAAGGACAACAAAAGAACTACTGGCTAACAAGTCCGCTAGGTTTTTTTTCTTTTTTGTTGTTGTTTTTTTTTTAAACAATGCTCTTAACAAATGGTTCAAACACATATTCCCATAAAAACGGCTAAATATACCTATTAACTAAATTACAGTGAAACTGCGAATGGCTCATTAAATCAGTTATGGTTCCTTTGATCGCTCCCAGTTACTCAGATAACTGTGGCAATTCTAGAGCTAATACATTCAAATAAGCGCCGACCTCCGGCGGCGCGCGCATACGAATCCATTAAAAAAAAAAACATTAGCTCAAACAAAAACTTACAACCTTACGTTGGTCTTAACAGGGAGCAGCTGTATTAAGCCATGTAAAATGAGTGATATCATATTCACTGTTGCCACTAGTGGGTAGTGTATCCACCCAAATAAAACTAAATGCAAACACTTTCAAAACAAACCATTACTACGCCACTTTCATTAAACGAATACTCAAAGCGGCAAAATTTAAATCTTTTCTTCTAATTGAATTCCTCGAGTAAATTGATTCATCGTTGCAGCACTAGTTAACATTAAAGAAAAAAAAGATAATATAGATCAGATCGCTGTATGTCATTCCAGAGTGATCAGATTTTGATTTCCAAAAAGAGGACACAAATAACAGACATTAATAATCCCCGTTTACTTTTATATTTAAAGCTTATATGGACTGATAGAACGCATACACGCGCACACACGAGCCTTGACGTGTGTGCGTGAAATGAAGCGGGTGCGTCAGTTTGCCCCGACTCGGCCATGCGTGCAATAATGAAATATTGCTTATTCGGCGCACAGAATGAAAATCGAAAATTGTAAGGCTTATTATTTTCATTTTATTTTTTTTTTATGACTGAGGTCAAGCCCGCTTCGTGCTCAAAAGCAGAGTTCAAGCTAGGCGCTAATGCCGACATGGCTGCCGTCCTCCGTGCCTCTTGCTCTTTGCTGATGTAATTGCTGCACTGAATTCCAATTTGGGACACTTGACAGTTCAGACCGCCAGTCACGTTCTGAAAAAATGTGGCCCAGATCGGATTTGAACCACATACGAAAGTGACTCGGATCGGATTTGAAATGGTCCTCTTCTATGCGACTTGTCCCGTTCAGACCGTCAAGTTAATGCCTGAGTCAAGTCGGAAAAACACGAAAAAATCGGATTCGTGCATTAAGACCTGTAGTATGAACCTAGCCCAAGTCGTTTCTGGCTTTTTTGATGAGTGCATTTGCATCTCCGCCAACTTGTAATTTTAAATGTGGTACTGGCCTGCTCCCTCGACTTGAACGAGCTGTGATGAGCTGATAATGCAATCATACATTTTTGTTGAACCTTCAAATGTATTTCACAATAATATTCTTCAATTCAATGCCCATTTGTGGTCCTCTCATCGCGGATTACACAGAAATTAGTGTTTTATTACAGAGCTCGTCTCTCGCGTGAAGTCTCCAATCAGCCAGCAGCGGGGCCGGCCCTTCTCAACTCAACGCCGACCGAACTGGAGTTCGTATATAAAATGCGTAGAGGTAAATTAAACCCCGAAAAGTGAACTGTGTGGTACACGAAGTTGCAGAGGCGCTCAAAACTGTTGCCACGTCCAGAATCGCCAGCTATGCACAAGCAGTCCTGGTTGCGGTTTCTATGAAATATATGAGGCGCCACACCATATGTTTCTATTTGTTATTTTCCAAGTGGTGTGTGCACAACTGAGCATCGATTGTAACATCCCAAGTAATGATGTCAGGCTTTCGTTGTTTTCCAATCACAACTTGGCGACTGCTCGTAAAAGCCGAGCGTGCTCTCCCTTCACTCTCGCTCCTGCGTCATAGTTTTTATTTATTTATTATTTATTTCATTTATAGAAACGCAAAGCCCTATTTTGTACGCTGACTAAATCTAGGCAAAGTGGTGTTTTAGACACTGTTTTGGAATGGTTTGCTCTCAATTTACAGGCTTTATTCAATTTCTTTCAACGTCTAGCCCTCTAATGGGAGGAGAAATTGGTTTGCTCAGGGGAAGGTTGACTGGCACTTGGTATGAGGAAGCATAACAGACATACAGACAATGTGAACTGCGTAGATATTTTTTTTTAAATGCTAAATTTTATGCCATGAAAATAGTATGTGATGCAAGGATGTGATAATAAAATGTAGACAGGAAAACAAAAAAAACAGTCAAATGAAATGAGTTCATTTTCCTACGCTAAAATCAACAGCAAAAGGCAAAATTATTTGTAGAAAATTCAAAATCTGGAAGAAATTTGAACAGGAATTCACTTAGATGTCAGCTTGCTTGGTTTTGAATTCGTAAAAAAATGGCTTTATTGTGAAATGTCAGGCCGAGACGGCGAAGCACAGGTTCAGGCAAAAACATTTATTTTGAAAACAGAGGTTCTTCCGCTGACATGCGGGGATGAGAAAAAGTACAAACAAGAAGCGCTCCAACGAAGGAATGAGTCAGGATGACTAGAATAAAAAAAGTTCAAACACAAAGCACTCCAAAAAGGAGGAAAGGTAAAAACGTAAAACGCTCCAAAAGGAGGAAAAAGTAAGGATTAATAGGTTCAAAATGTACAAACACAAAGCTCTCCAAATGGAAGATAATATACAGGATTACTATGAAAGCTATGGCGAGAGGCTGACGCGACTAACCTGAGTAAAAAGACACTTCTGCACAAGACAAGGGAAACTAGGGCATTATGTACACGCAAGGTAATGGGGAACAGTTGGAAACAATAGGTGATTAGGTGACAAGAGGAAGGGCAAGTACGCGACTATGAAGAGGGCGAAACCTTTAACATAAAACAGAAAGCAACATGGCATGACAGAAATTCCGAAAGGTCCGGTGAATGCACCTGTGAAACTCGGTTCAGTACCTTTAGCAAGATTAAGAACCTCTGATCTAGTCAGATCAATATGTACAACAAGTAGATTAAATGAGCCTAATTTGCCTCACAAAAGTCCTTTGCTTAAATGCTCAGAATGCTAACGTATTTTCAATTCTCATGGCAAATCGCTCACTTGTAACTCCACAAACTGTAGCTCTAAACTTATTTACAAAAGCACACACAAATATTTCCTTTCTCGTCATTGCACACTAGGGCTGCAGCTATCGAATATTTTAGTAATCGAGTAGTAATCGGATAAAACAAATATATTTCTAGGTGAAGAGCAATTAAAAATATACATGAGAAAACAAGACATTTCATCTAATCTTGAACCATTTTCAGTCAATCGATGTCTTAATTTTTGATGTAGATTGTTGAAAACATCCAACAATTGCATCTCAGATGTAACTAGAATGAAAAAAAAGACTAATTCACTGCTTTCACTCAAAAAACTTTTAGGTCATATTAAAAAAAAAATATATATATATACACCTAAAAATGCCGTTACGCTTGATAACACACATCATTTAAAAGTTAAGATTTTTTCCCACGTGTTTCAATTGAATTTCTATTTGTGTCAAGCCATTTTTAAGTTCGAGTTAAGTTTTAAGTTAGTCTAAACTGTAAGTTCTGATAGGATTTTGAGTTTTTGCAGTGTTCAAAATAAATGTATGATACAGGCTGTATTGGAGCACATTAGGGACCAGTGCTACTTGGTGTTTTATCCAGCAATGACGACTGAGCTAAAATTGATAGTTAGCATTATTGAGTTTTTATTTTACACCCTCATCACTCCACAACGCTATGTTATGTTAAAGCCTGTATGTAAGACACGTTAACCACACATCGACAGTGGTCATAAGTAACGTTAATCTTTATTTATTAGCGCTTAGCGCTCTTTATTAGCGCTTAGCGCTCTACTGCTTTAAGATGGCGGCTGTTTACTAACGCTCCCCAGATGCGGCTGAGTCTGTCATTTCACATCTAGTTCAACATACATATGATCTCTATGAGACTCATCAGACGCTACCTACCAACGTAGCATCGTGCGGGCTAGTATTTAGCAACGTCGGCATCATTTGTAGCGGCTGTCGGTTGCAGTTAAGTTTTTCTTTTTTGCTTCTTCCTCTACACACGTGACATCTGCGCGTTGTCCCGCATTAAAAGTAGTCCGAGCAAAATGTGATGCTTAGAGCTGTCAAAATAAACGATTACTCGAGGTGAATAAAATTACTCGGATCAGTTTTTTTAACTCGAGTTACTCGAGTTGCTCGAGTATTCGTTTCAGCTCTATTGCACACACACACACAAAACGCAGCAGTAAGATTTCGGCAACGAAATGTCGTTGCTTGACTTCTGGCTTGCCACAAAGCTAAAAAATATTGGTAATATAACTAAAATAAACAATGCCAATGCAGAATAAATAGACAAAATAAGTAATAAATACATAAATGAAACAAAACTGGGGAGATTGGTAGTTTTTGGAATAAGCCAACTGCCAACATTGTCAGCTTGAAATCAATAAACAGACATTTGAAAGAGCAAAACAGGGGTTACATAAACTGTCGTCAATGCCGTCAATGGCAGCCGGTGAGTTAATTTTTTATGGCTAAAAATAAACTAGTCCTAAACTAATCGCCATAAATGTTACCCGCCAACAAAAATGAGTCTGACACCCCAGATCACGATAATCACGACAGCTGTATTGACAGCCAAGAGGTGGTCTGCTTTCTTTTCTTCTGGACTCTTTGTACCGTCCATCCCATTAGAGGATGTTTAGGCTCCCTCCTGAGTCCAGCAGTAAACACATGTGATCATCATGTGATCAAAACACAGCATTCTCTCACACATGAGCAACACGTGTGCCGCGCGGGTCGCTCCCGTGACCCGTGCGACATCTCGGCCTAATCCCCAACCACCTTAAACGCTATTTGCGGACGCGGCTCCGGGCTTAACGCCCGACTTTGCGGCACGAGTCGCGCGCAGGTGTCGTAACTCCGCGGTCTCCCGCCAAAGTTTTTTTTTTTTTTTTCATTCAGTTCCGTTCCCCCGCTCGTTCGTATCGCAGAGACGTGCAAGCTGCCCGCCGTGTGCTCAGCTGTAAACTGTTTGGATCCAATGAGCTAATCCACCTACAGCATTTGGCCCGCTTCCACGCGGCAAACCCGTGTGCGAAAAGTTGCGTTTATAAGCCACAGTTAAGCAGTTACAGCTTGGTCGTAGACGTTTTTTCACCGCCGACGTGTTATGAGAAATCACGGGAGGCCGCGGCTTGTTAAAAATGTTCTTGTATTAACGTGTAACTTGAAGCAGGAATAGGAATTCGCTACACGCTAGCGGTCGGCACTACCGGTTCACCGTTTGATCTAATCTCTGCTTAAAATGTACAAAATCTCAGTCCACGTGTCAAACTCGAAGGCTGGGGGCCCAGATTTCATTTTGCGTGGCCCACGTGTTTCCACTAAAATAAAATTGAAGTATAATATCTGTAGTCCTCAATGATTAAGATCAAGGACTCAAAACACCACGTAAAATTTTATCCCCACCAGTAGATGAAACCTACAGAGCATTGTTGTTTTTATCAACAAAGATGATAACAAAAAATATTTGTTGACGAACTTTTTTACAATGATGACGAAACGCTAAAAAAAGACTACAACATGAAAAAACTAGGGCTGTCAAATGATTAAAATTTTTAATCGAGTTAATTACAGCTTAAAAATTAATCGTAACTAATCGCAATTCAAACCATCTCGAAAATATGCCATATTTTTCTGTAAATTATTGTTGGAATGAAAAGATAAGACACAAGGTGGATATATACATTCAACAAACGGTACATAAGTACTGTATTTGTTTGTTATAACAATAAATCAACAAGATGGCATTAACATTATTAACATTCTGTTAAAGCGATTCATGGATAGAAAGATTCGTAGTTCTTAAAAGATAAATGTTAGTACAAGTTATAGAAAATTTGTATTAAAACCCCTCTAATGTTTTCGTTGTAATAAAATTAGGGCTGTCAAACGATTAAAATTTTTAATCGAGTTAATTACAGCTTAAAAATTAATTAATCGTAATTAATCGCAATTCAAACCATCTATAAAATATGCCATATTTTTCTGTAAATTATATATACTGTAAAATAATTTGTTGGAATGGAAAGATAAGACACAAGATGGATATATACATTTAACATACGGTACATAAGGACTGTAGTGGGCATTTCGCTCTACTGTCATTTAAATCTGTCTATGCTGTCCTCACTCCGAAGCGTCTACTTTTTCCAAAGCTAGACAGCTAGTGAACGACGCCTTAATAATCAGACTTCTTCCTTTTTCATCTGATTTATCAATAAAATGGCCTCAAACCATTGTCCTCTTTAGACCGTCGTGAAAATACAAAAAAAAAGTACACAAGCGTTGCATTAGCAACAACGTTAGCTTAGCACGCTATACAGGTTCACTAAACATAAACAAAAAGCGTCTCATACAAAAAAATATAACATTTCGCTTACTAACATAATATGTACATTCTTTACAACAACCATACTTACGGACAAATCTTGTCCAAGGATCATATAAGCACAACATTACAACGTAGGCGTCAGCCCGAGACGTCGTGGAGCCATATTGAACTGGCAAGAAAGCAATAAACCATGTCGCAAAGCGACCACAAGAGTTCGCTGTTAGACAGCACAAAAAACCTTGCTGTAAAACTTACCAAAAGGCAGAATACTGTCTGAGCGGGACATGTGCGTTAATTGCGTCAAATGTTTTAACGTGATTAATTTTAAAAATTAATTACCGCGCGTTAACGCGATAATTTTGACAGCCCTAAATAAAATTAAAATATAAACTAGTAGCCCGCATTGTTGATGTCAATAATTACTTACACAATGCTCATGGGTTCTGAAGGCTATAAAATCAGTCGCACCCAAGCGCCAGCAGAGGGCGGCAAAACTCCATAAAACACAACAAGTGAGCGTTTCACTGTACTGTCATTTAAATCCGTCTGAGCGGGGCATCTGCGTTAATTGCGTCAAATATTTTAACGTGATTAATTCAAAAAAATTAATTACCGCCCGTTAACACGATAATTTCTCCAACCCTAGAAAAAATGAATGCCAGTTTTCGTCTTGTCATGTCTTGACGAAAAAAGCGACAGTTTCTGTCAAATGTTCAAAATACATAACATTTTCTTGATGGATATGCAGTGCGTCAACCTGCATTGTAGCAGTGTTTGGGTCATGTCACACATGTCACATGGGCTGTGCCCCGCCTCTCCATGCTTGGTGGTTGTGAAACACACGGTAAGATTTGTTTCCTTGACAAGAGAGAATATGCGATGTTGTTTTAGCCTTTAAAGTGCCCTACGGCAGCAAAAAGCATGTTCATTTCTTTTTGATTTTTTTATTGTATTTTTTATTTCTTTTATTATTTTTTTCTTTATTTTATAAAGCATGTTTATTTCATATTACACGCGGTGTTTTATCGTAAGCGGAGTTTAAGGGGGGGCAGGCCCCTCCTCGTGGCCGAAAAGTCTCATTGCATGTAATTGACTTTGCTATATATGGCAGAAAACACTCAGGTGACTTGAAGTTCCTCTCTGAGACCCCCAATTTGACCAATTTTCAAAATTGTCCGAGATGCATGTGTGATACATCATTGGAAAGCTTAAAATCTCAATTTTCTGGGGGAAGAAAATTTTTGAACAGAGGGGCATTTTGAAAAAAAAAAAAACATTTTTTTTTTTAACAGCAAAACCCTGTCTGGAGGTGAGAGGGTGCAAGAGCAGAATTACAGACGCCATGACTTTAACGAGATATTATCGCGTACTTACCATGTTAGCATGTATCACTGAGTGTCAAGAAACAGCTGTGAATGGCCACAGCTGGATTTTGTGTGGATTTTATGGGTGAAATCGCAGACAGCATGGAGTGTTCGAGATTTTCTTTTTCATATATTTACACTTTTAAACGTTATTTTTTCAATTTTTCTTTGTTAGGATCGATTATTTATCATCTGACATATCGGAGAAAATGCGACAGTAACAAAAAAAAATACCATTACGCGATAGTTATGAGGTAGATATCCGTGACTTTTTTACAGACGCCATCTTTTTCATTGTGACATAATATGTTTAAAAGTTGAAAATATGTGAGTGAATAATTTTTTAAAGTCGTTTTTAAAAAAAAACAAAAAAACCCCGAAATATTAGACATCAATTAAGGATTCTAAGCTAAAAACGACAGACATTTTGAATAATTTAATTAATTACCTTCGTTTCGAAAACCAGATCGGAAATGTGAAGAGCGGGACAGCACTGTCGGTCGTTCACAAGACGAGCAGCAAAGGCAAAATGCAGAGCATGAAATCCTTGATAAGACAAGAGTTGGGCAAAACTGGTGATGTACTCGCGACAAGTGCGTCTCAATGCCAACGGAGCGAGAGAGTGTATGCTGTTGAGAACTCCGGTTAGGGTTAGCAGAGCTTCAAGGTAAGCTATTGCGTTTTCAAACTTATCCCAGTATATTTGTGTAGATTTTTAGCATCCAGAGCTGTCGTGTGCTTTACATACAGTACAGGCCAAAAGTTTGAACACACCTTGTCATTGATGCATTTTTATTTTCATGACTATCGACATTATAAACTCTCACTGAAGGTAATACAACTATGAATGCACACATGTGATAGTCAGGATCGGAGTCGTGTCGTGGCTGTCCTCATTAAATTCGTCCTCTGGATCGTGTGTCCTCCATGTCTTGAACATCCAACTCACGTTTAGCTACGTATGGGTGGTCCATATTACCTTCAGTGAGAGTTAATAATGTCAATAGTCATGAAAATAAAAAGGTAACACTTTACAATAAGGGTCCCTTAATTAACATGAGTTAATGCATTTTTAGAGAATAATTCATGTTTAAAGTGCCTGTGACACGAAAAAGCATGTTTATTTCATAATACACGCGGTATTTTATGCCCCTGAATGATATGGACCGCTTGGATGTGTGTGGAAGCGATTGCTATATTCATTTAGTTTTTTCAATCCCGCGCCATGAAAATGAGTGACTTCCGGCTTCGGTCTTGCATTGAGGAGGAGGGCGCTGTGACGTGTACGGTAGAAGACGTCCTCTTCACTCTACAGTGTACTGTTGTGTATGAGGACGAAGGATTCAGCTGATTTTGCGGATTAATACGTTTATTTTTTGCATCACGCCAGCCAAACGGCTGCAGAAAAATCATTCTGTGTGCGGGAGAGGCGTATGCGCCTTTTTGGAGTTTCAAAAGGTTCCCATTCACCGTGGATATTTACTGTGGGACCATTGGACTTACGAGGAAGTGAGTAAACATCTTGTTTTGTATTATGTCAAATACGAATACAGTGATTACAAAGTAAACACTTCAAAATTCCTTTAAATAAAGGACTACTTACGTTTGATCATTGATAGGCATGTAAAAAGCTCTCCTCATGCTCATTAGCTGTTAGCACGTTAGCTGCACAACAACTCCAGCCACTCTCCTCCCGGGAACGAACTGTAAATTGCTCTCCGCCGGGCGGTTTGCCGATCCGCGAACACAGTCGACAACCGGGTCGTCATGTCAAATAATCCAGGCTAGTTACGTGTGATTTTCCACTTCGAAGACTTTGAAACATCCCTCGGTTCAGGTTAGCATGTTGGCTAGCTGTCACGCCTCCTGGTTTGTTTACATTCTCCGAAGCCGGGTAAGGGAAATGACATACAGGTATGTACGATTTAGGTGTCATAAAATATCGTTCGGGAGGTGCGACAGTAAAGGTGAAGTCAACAGTTTTGACCATTATGGAGTAATTTTGCCATGTTGTCCTGAATAAGTGCATTTTTATTATTTCATATTCCATTCAGCACAAGACTGTTATTTGTCATGACCATGCCATTTATTTAGCAATCGGGGAAAATACTTGGATAAAAAGAATATCCTGTAAAAATATTGGAGTAGAGAGACTGAAACAATGACATTTTGCGGCTCTCTTCGTCGCGTTTTCCTCGTTCTGAATAATTCCCCTTCAATGGGCTGAATAGTAAAACCGATGAGCCCATTCTCCCGCTGACGTCATCCACCTGTTGGAGACGCTAGAGCCCTATAATGGTAGGCGTGGCTAACCGGCAGATTAAAAGACTGATTTCTCGTCATCTGCGCTTTGCTAAATTGTTGTATGTAGTCGAATCGTCTCAAAATATGATTCTAATTCACATAATAATGCTATTTAAGACTTTTTTTCTCCTGTCGTATGCGCTTTAAAGCAAAAACAGATAAAGATAATTACTGATTTTTGGGGGGGTTGAAACTGAACAAACAAACAAAAAAAAATCAACACAACAATCTACCAATCTAATCTACCACGATCCAAAGTGACGTACTTCACATATAATGTCAAAAATGTCACGCATTGTGAACATATGACAGAAACGATGTCGCGTTTTCGTCTTATCAGACGAAATCTGGCGTTCTTCCGATTCACGTTTTTAGCTCGTCATGAAAAAATTATTCGTTGATGACATTGTTGAGGAAAAAAACACTGATTAAGATGTTATAAATATGCAGTGCAGTAGTTAAGATGCTCAATTCCAATCCAGCTTTTAGTTGGACAATGTCACTAAAAGAAAAAGAGTCATTGACTCGCGATAACTCATTTTGCTAATTGATTAGACGTCAATTAATGTTAGCACACATAATTGCCCCGACAGACGCCCTGCATTCTCTGCCGTTAAGTCAACGGAGCGGGAGCTTTTGGTAAAGTTGCCGCGTTGATGACGGTGTTACACTAGGCCACGCCCTCTCTTTTGTTTTGGGACTTGTAAAAAGTCACAGTCTGATGGGCAGCAGCAGGACAGGGACTCCGGAGTCTAGACTGGTCGAGACGGCCATGTTAGGGTCACGCTCATAAAAGACCCCCCCCCGACCACAAAACCACCTGCCTACATGGGTCAAGAGCTACTGGTTAAGAGTGTGTCAGTACATAAAGGGAAGTTATTATGGAAAATAGTTTGCAGGTGCATCTCATTTGATTAGGACATCGTTTCCCCCCCCAAAAAATTGTTTTTTTCAGCCATTTCCAAAACTATTATTTGACGAGTTTTGAAACCAAATTAAGTCTGTGTGCTATGAAAACAAAAACACTTGCACTGGACGTACTTATAATTACTAATTAGCAAGTGCAGGGTTCTTGCACCCTTTTAAAAGTCACATTGAATGCTTTTTAAGACAATTTATTTCACTGTAAACAGAGAGCTGCTGCCACAGAACGCTTGTGTTTTTCCTCCAATCACGGCTTTGACCACCATTGACCCTCACAAAAAAGTCTTGGTAACACTTTATAATAACTATCCATTTTACTAGTTAATAGATCATTAATAAACTGTTGATAAAGGATTTATTGTTGATTTGTGAAGTATTTGTTAACAGTTTGTTAAGCATTTACAGGGTGTTCCAATATGGTTGACCCCATTCTAAATGCCCATGCTAGTTGATGGATCTTAATAAAACTATATACACTCTATGTTGAAGGTAATAAGTTTTACTGGTTAAATATACAAAGAAAAGTACAAACATTTGTTGGTTCTATGGCAAATTTTCATTAATGTGCGACATGAGCGCTGCCTGCAAAATGCCTTATCAAACTACCTATTCTTTTGACGTGAATGACATTTCTTAACTTGAAAAGATAGAAATGCCAAACGTTACACACACAAAAACTTGAAACGTTTCTAAACAAACTGTGTTTCAGGTTAAAAACACACACTCTAAATGCTTAAAAAACTGTTAACAAATACTTCACAAATCAACAATAAATCATTTATTAACAGTTTACTAATGATCTATTAACTAGTAAAGCGGATAGTTATTATAAAGTGATACCAAAGTCTTTTTGCAGACTTTGCACTAGGGTTGGTAACCGCTGGGTACCTCATGATGCAATACAAGGCTCACGATCACGATGATCTCACATTATGGGGATACAACAATTATCGGTACAAGGGCCAGGAAATCGTTCTACGAAACAACCAACAGAAAAAAAAGGCTATTTCCATCCTTCTGCTGTGAGTTTATCACTTATATACGTCCAATCCATTTGAAGTTATTCACACTTCCCCATATTCCCGCTCACCTTTACAACCACGAATAACCAGGAAATAGCATCACGGCGAAAACTGCAGTCGCTGACGTACGCTGACATTGCAGACAACATACCATAATAATAATACAGTGCTGGCCAAAAGAATTGGCACCCCTGCAATTCTGTCAGATAATGCTCAATTTCTCCCAGAAAATGATTGCAATGGCGTACCACAAGCAACACGTCACTTCCGCTCATTAATATTCATGACATTAGCTGTTGCTACTGTTGCTAAGTAGGGACAACCGGTGGAAATTGTGTACGAAGGAAATGTTTACAGAGCTAAACCTACCAATTCTCTCCGAAAACGATGTGCCTGGTGCCAAATTCACTGGCAAAGATGTGGAAGAACATACAAATGTTCAGTTAAAGAGATGGCTTGAGTGTCGAAGGCTGAATAAGACGAAAAAAAACGAGCCGACCTAAGCATAGCCTTAGCTTTTTTATCGACGCGGCTGACAATGACATTCTCCTGTTTCAACAAGCTATCCTTTACCATCAGCCCTGTCTTTCTTTTATATCCTCTGGTTGTCCTGTCTCTTACCGTTCTTGGGGGTGATTTAGTTAGCTTTGTGTAGCGATCGCAAATGCTACTCAGTGACAGCCAACGAACACTTTTAATTTTTTCATTGATGACAAATCTTAATCCTATAATTTATTTACACTTCCCCCTTACTAAAGTTGTTATATATAAATATATATATATATATATATATATATATATGTATACATATATATGTGTACATATATATATATATATGTATACATATATACATATATATGTATACATATATATGTGTACATATATATATATGTAACAGAAATGGTAACAGTGGCAGTCAGATACCATTGTAATTCTTTTCAGGTCATTCATTGTCAGACAGAAGCAGTACGGCACAACGTTGCGCTAAAAAAATAAGTTACAAATATGAAAATGGTTTACCTCTTTGTCCTCTGAAAGACCATGCCAACCCAACAAAATGTTTACTGCATATGAAATATGAATGGATTCCCCGAGCTGGTGTTAAAGTCCGCGCAAGTTGATTCGGTCTTCACATTTTTTCCTCACGAGTTTTTGGTTTCCGGAAACATATGAAGAAAACATCCCTCATGTGTTGTAATGTCTAGAGTCGTTTCCACAACTTCCAAAAAAGCAATGCGTGATCGGCATGTTCGTTTTTGAAAGATTACCGGAGAAAAGTGGCCCAAATTACGCTGATTCTATGCGAGGGCGGGTCTATAATGTCCCACTTCGGCTTTGCTTCTGTTTTACGATACGACGTCACGGTCTAAAAATAGCATGCGTGCGATACGCCATTACAAATGCTTTGGTAGAAGTATTTTCAGATGGTGGCTAAAGTCGGACGGTGGATAAAGAACCTCGACTAACATCCAGACAAGTTCAAACAGTTTGCAGTCCGAGGGTACAACAGTATCCACCCGTACTATCCATCGGCGTCCGAATGAAAAGGGACTCTATGGTAGGATATCCAGGAAGACCCCACTTCTGACCCAGAGACATAAAAAAAGCCAGACTGGAGTTTGCCAAAACTTACGTGAGAAAGCCAAAAATGTTTTGGAAGAATGTTCTCTTGTCAGATGAGACAAAAGTAGAGCTTCTTGGGTAAAGGCATCAACATAGAGTTTACAGGGGAAAAAATGAGGCCTTCAAGGAAAAGAACACGATCCCCATAGTCAAAAATGGCGGAGGTTCCCTGATGTTTTGGGGTTGCTTGGCTCCCTCTGGCACTGGACGGCTTGACTTTGTGCATGGCATTATGAAGGCTGAAGACTACCAACAAATTTTGCAGCATAATATTAGTAGGGCCCAGTGTGAGAAAGTTTGGTCTTCTTCAGAGGTCATGGGTCTTCTAGCAGGACAATGACCCAAAACACACTTCAAAAAGCACTAGGAAATGGCTTGAGAGAAATCACTGGAGACTTATAAAGTGGCCAGACCTGAATCCCACAGAACACCTGTGGAGAGATCTGAAAATGACACCCTTGAAATGTAAGAGACCTGGAGCAGTTGGCAGAAGAAGAATGGTGTAAAACTCCAGCAGAGCATTGTAAGAAACTCATTGATGGATACAGGAAGCGTTTGTTGGCAGTTATTTTGTCAAAAGGTTGTGCTACCAAGTATTAGGCAGAGGGTGCCAATACTTTTGCCCGGCCCATTTTTGGACTTTTGTGTAAAATGAAAACTGGTTTGTGTTTTTTTTTCCATTGCAAGCAAAATAAATGAAAATATTACAGCCAAAGCATTTGTAATTGCAATCATTTTCTGGGAGAAATTGAGCATTGTCTGACAGAATTGCTGGGGTGCCAATACTTTTGGCCAGCACTGTACTGTACAGTATTAATCCCTAACTCTCATATTTAGTGCACTGCCATTAATAAAAACAAATACTTACCAAAAAAATGTTTACGTCAGTTTATAGTAATTTCCCAGGCATTCAACGCATCGTCTGGAAATTTAACACCTACTGCTACAGTGGGGCAAATAAGTATTTAGTCAACCACCAATTGTGCAAGTTCTCCTACTTGAAAAGATTAGAAAGGCCCGTAATTGTCAACATGGGTAAACCTCAACCATGAGAGACAAAATGTGGGGGGGAAAAAAACAGAAAATCTCATTGTTTGATTTTTAAAGAATTTATTTCCAAATTAGATTGGAAAATAAGTATTTGGTCACCTAGAAACAAGCAAGATTTCTGGTTGTCAAAGAGGTCTAACTTCTTCTAACAAGGTCTAACGAGGCTCCACTCGTTAACTGTATTAATGGGACCTGTTTTAACTCATTATCGGTATAAAATACACCTGTCAACAATCTCAGTCAGTAACACTCCAAACTCCACCATGGCCAAGACCAAAGAGCTGTCGAAGGATACCAGAGACAAAATTGTAGGCCTGGTCCAGGCTGGGAAGACTGAATCTGCAATAGGTAAAATGCTTGGTGTAAAGAAAACAACTGTGGGAGCAATTATTAGAAAATGGAAGACATACAAGACCACTGATAATCTCCCTCGATCTGGGGCTCCATGCAAGATCTCACCCCGTGGCGTCAAAATGATAACGAGAACAGTGAGCAAAAATCCCAGAACCACTCGGGGTGATCTAGTTAATGACCTAGAGAGATCTGGAACCACAGTAACAAAGGCTACTATCGGTAACACAATGCGCCACAAGGGACTCAAATCCTGCACTGCCAGACGTGCCCCCCTGCTGAAGAAAGTACACATCCAGGCCCGTCAGCGGTTCACTAGAGAGCATTTGGATGATCCAGAAAAGGACTGGGAGAATGTGTTATGGTCAGATGAAACCAAAATAGAACTTTTTGGTAGAAACACAGGTTCTCGTGTTTGGAGGAGAAAGAATACTGAATTGCATCTGAAGAACACCATACCCACTGTGAAGCATGGGGGTTGAAACATCATGCTTTGGGGCTGTTTTTCTGCAAAAGGACCAGGACGACTGATCTGTGTAAAGGAAAGAATGAATGGGGCCATGTATCGAGAGATTTTGAGTGAAAATCTCCTTTCATCAGCAAGGGCATTGAAGATGAGACGTGGCTGGGCCTTTCAGCATGATAATGATCTCAAACACACATCCGGGGAAACAAAGGAGTGGCTCCGTAAGAAGCATTTCAAGGTCCTGGAGTGGCCTAGCCAGTCTCCAGATCTCAACCCCAAAGAAAACCTGTGGAGGGAGTTGAAAGTCCGTGTTGCGCAACAACAGCCCCAAAACATCACTGCTCTAGAGGAGATCTGCATGGAGGAATGGGCTAAAATACCAGCAACAGTGTGTGAAAAGCTTGTGAAGAGTTACAGAAAACGTTTGGCCTCCGTTATTGGTACAGGGTTGGTAAGGGTACATAACAAAGTATTGAGATGAACTTTTGGTATTGACCAAATACTTATTTTCCACCATGATTTGCAAATAAATTCTTTAACACTAGAAGTCCCAGATAATTCTGGTACTCCTACTAGTCCCAAACAATGGCCGATATGGCCTCCCCCGGAAAACCCAGAGGTGGCAAAAATGACCCAAGCGCTTTTGAATTGGCAAATCGTTGTCGGACAGACAACAGCCGTTCATATGGAAATGCAAGCACTAGACATACATTAACTTCAGACACAATGACCACATTTTATACTCCATGCCCCTGATTCAGTCCTTCTAAACTATAGACCCTACCCACGTGACGTCACAACTCCTTCCTCCTGACTGGTGCCGCCCAATTGTCTGTCAACACATCATGTTTACCTGTTACGGCTACGTACATTCCTCCCATTTACGACGTGTTTTTCTGCTCGTTAACATTAATAATCAAAATGGTGAAGGCGTGTGTGGCGGTCGGTTGCAATAACAGAGAAGATAGACGGAGAAGATGGAGAGACTTGAAGTTCTACCGGATTCCGAGAGACCCGGAGAGAAGAGAGTGAGATGGGCTGCTGCAATTCGACGAGAAAACTGGGCTCCAAACGATTACCACAGATTATGTAGTAGTCATTTTATATCTGGTAAGATGCATTTAATATATATTTAGAGGGTTTTGGGCTGACAACCACAATTAAGATCATTGCTAGGCTAATTGCCGACAACATACACGTATGTATGTAGTGAGAGTGCTATCGCTAAACCATATAAACATTAAAAGCCCTAACTCCATTGACAAACGACATGAAATACATTAGACCTGACAGTGGATGTTAGCAATAACAAAAGATTTTGAATTGAAAATTTCGTAACTCACCTTTCCAAGCACAAGATAGATTCCTGCCGAATTTTCGTGGACGAGGACCTGTTTCACCCAACCAGCAACGAAGTATTTATAAGCCTCCAAGCTCTTAAAGTTTTTCAAACTTTCGTGAGAATAGGCTGATTTTGTGTGGACAAGATAGTTGTACATATCAGGGTAGCTGGCAGATGTCAGGCAAATACGGCGGAGACAGCGGGTCGAAAAACATGGATTTAGGCATCAAATATGGATCTGGCGAATGGATAAACTGAAGCTTTTCCACATAACGCCTTTTATGCAACGCATCAAGTGAGTTTACGGCATCCGAACGCACCGGGTCTTCCATGAAATGCATTATAAATTGCTCGATCAATTGAGACCATTGATAATACAGACACAAAATGACGGACAAGGGGGCGGAACCATACAGCGAGCACGTGATTTTGTGACGTCGATGGGTAGGGTCTATAGACACAGTTCCTGCTTTACACTCAAATTGCAGTTCTAAAACGCTTTTTTTTTTCTTCTTCAAAACAATGTACACATTTGGGCTATCCTTTCTGTCGTTATGTGTGGAGTATAGGAGAAGTGAATTAAAAAATGTGTGAAAAATGTCACTTAATAAATAAATGTAATTGAATAAATGTAGCTTGACTTGAACTGACACAAACTATCACATGAGTCACGGAGGAGAGGCCAAATCGGCCACTGCTAGGGAATATTAAGAGTGTTTGTCTTGGGAAAGGCAACTCGGCCTCTGCTGGGTTTTCTAGTGTTAAAAATGAACAATGTGATTTTCTGGGTTTTTTTTCCCACATTCTGTCTTTCATGGTTGAGGTTTACCCATGTTGACAATTACAGGCCTCTCTAATATTTTCAAGTGGGAGAACTTGCACAATTGGTGGTTGACTAAATACTTATTTGCCCCACTGTATTTTCCATTCAATTCAAGACAATTTAAGACCTTGATTATCCAGATTTTCAATTGAAGACTTTTTAAGGACTCGCGGGAACCCTGAATTGGTAAGCACCATTTTTCCCAGAGCATGTGAAGGCACATTTCATACAGATGAGCAGGATGAGACATGGCATTTAACGTCAACAAAGGTAGGCCTATCAGATTCTAATTAGTAAGATGGTTACAAGTTGTTTTTAAATATCGTATACTCCTGTCTTGAAATGTAAGGGATACTGGAGTTTGGTTGGGGTAGTCAGAAAATTTCCCTTATTTTCAAATCCAACACTTGACATGTATCAGGTAGGACGGTATCAAAATGAACCCTTTCGTGCACGGATTAGGACTTTTTTTCTCAGCCTCATTGAACTATTTGGCTGCCAGTGATGGCGCTAAACGTCTAATCCATTTTGGCTGGGATGGGCGAATGAACAAACATCCATTCAGAACGGATTGGACGTCTATCGCCATCAATGGCAGCTGATGTTTTAAGAGAATACAGTTGCCATTTTAGGAGAATGATTAGGGTGAATATGAAGTGTTGAAAATCGGTCAGGTGTCCTTGCCGGAGGACGGCGAGCTCCATTTTGAAGATGAAAACGGCTAACGCCCGAGTCCGTTTCACAGCTGCGGCTACCGTTAATTGACCTTTCCGAGGAATGCGCCGCCCAGGCTTTGACGGACGTTTGCTTTTAGCGACGGACGATTGCAAGGCGATAGCGGGGAAGGGGGTCGGGGGCAGTTGCTTTGGGAGATAAACCGCCGTGCCCCCCGCGCCTCAGACAACAAAGAAAGTGAGTGATGTTTGTCTGAAAAGCAAGAGGGCCGCTCTCCCTGCTCTTGTTTTGATGTGGCGGGGGCGAAGGGTGGGGGGGACCCACCTGGGACGCGGGTCTCCATCAGCACCGGGGCCAGGCGGAGAGGAAGAGAAAGGACAGGCACACACATTTCGACAGCAGGACAAACAAGGACGGCGAAGAAAAACACCACGAGGTGTTCAGATGGCCTCAGTTGAACAGGCTAGGGTTGGGAATCTCTGGCATGAAGCTGATACGATATGTATCTTACGATTCGATGAAAAAAACGATACATTTTTAAGGCCGAGCGATTCGATACAATTCGATACAGTTTAAGAACGATATGGTTTGATACAGATTGAAAACGATACGATAGTAAACATTTGTTGTGTGTGTTCGTACAGTACTTTAAACATATAAAAAAGACCGCATTTTTAATAGCAAAACTGAACAACAAAATTTCATACCAATGTTATGTTTTATTTTATATGAAAAAAAAAATAAAGCTTACTATATGACCGTCATTTTGTTGGATGGGATTGATAATAAAATAAAACTCCAGTGACAGACAACAATAAAGTGCAGTAATTCGATTCCTGTATTTCCTGGTGTTTTGAACAAAAGAGGTAAGTGATTTAAAGTGTATGTCAACACCTGGGGAAATGCTAATATTCCATCATTTATCCATAAACGAATGCCTTTTGGATTCATATCATGTCACTTTGTGTAATTACACACATCGCAACACCAAGAAAAAGAGAAATTTGGGTCAATTTCAAGCTAAAAAGACCCGCCCCCGAGATCCCGGAAATCTGGCAGATTGTGTGCGTGACATCAAAACAAGGAAACAACCGGCTCAGTGATTTAGTACTGAATGGCGGCGATGATGGCGGACAATTACGTTTCTAGTTGCAGCGACGAATCCGACGTAACGAACATTCTTCTAATGGTGACGAGGAGAGTTATGAACCTTTCTTTGGTGTTTTGGGTTATCAGTTTGAGCCCAAACGAAAGCCAATGCAGCCTATTGAAAGGATCATTGAGGGGAGCAATCACACTGATGAAACACCGGCGGCAACAGAATCACCGAATGGTTTGTTTTGCATTTCTTTTTGTGAAGCTGATACACCGTGACCGCAAAATAATGTATAGAATAATTATCATTTAATATGCTATCATCGGTTTCGCTCTGCCAACCGACACAAATATGAATGGGATTAGAGCAGGGGTCCCCAACTTTTTTTGCACCACGGACCGGTGTGATTTGGGTCTTTTTTTCACGGACCGGTGTCCCTCTTTTATATTCAGTTGGACTCTCAATGTTATCCAATGGTGCTAAAAAACTATTTACATCACAAACATACTGTACATGTGCAACACGGAAATGGCGTAAATTAACGCTTAACGACACGGCAAAGTCGTTAAGTGAGAGGGCAATGAGCAGTTGTTGTGTGCGCCAAACATGGCAAACGTAAGTTAATATTCCTTTCCGTGTACTTAGGAATCGCTGCATTCGCGGTCCTTTTTAACGTTACGCGCATGGCAACTTTGTCAGAACACCGGCAATGTGCGGCAGAAATATACAGCAAATATAAAATAGCATTTGTTTTTAGCCCCATCGTGTTAAGTGCAGGGAAAAAATACAACTCACCCGCTGAATCAGTGGGAGGGCTGAGTTTGTTTCATTGAGAGGAGATGGGAGAGTGAGGGATGTTAGCATCAAGCTAGCGATGTTGGAAATTATAGCACAGTTTTGAGCGCGCTCCAAGCGATGTCGGGATATTCCGAAATGACTTTAATCCAGAACTTCAGTAGAGTTGTTGTCTCAAATGTACGTTTCAGTCGCCGTGATTTGCGATCTCTACAAGCTGATATTCCTGTTCCACAGACATGCTCGAATCACTCGATTTATTCACATACGGGTCACGAATTCACTCCTTCGCAGTTCGTGGGTCTTTAGTGATTGGGAAGTAGCATAAATTTTATTTTCTTTGAGGTTGTAGGCACATCTTCTGGCTCGTCAGGTTCCCGTTTCCCTGTAAAATTGCAAAATTAGCCCTCTTAGCACTGACGAACTTTACTCATTGTCTGCGTAGTCCAGCTCTTTTTCTGGCGTTCGGGAACTCATGGGTACTACATTGCGACCAATGGCTATTTGTAAACCACATAGCATGACAGGTTTGAACCATTTTAGCGATATTTTGATAAAACACGAACGCAACTCTCTCGTCGATAAACAACGATGGCACCCGCCTCGACCTTTTGTTTCCTTGTTACGACGTCTCCGCCCACTTTCGGATATGTTGGTCATTTTTTATCTATTTTCGATAATTGCTCATTAATGTGATTGATTTTTTTGTTAACTTTATCAATATTTGTTATCTTGGCACATAACGGTTCTATTGATGTCTCACACCCCCTTTGCGTTTTCATACCCTTTAAGTGCAAACTTTCAACGTAAACTTCTTAAAACAAAAAATATTAATTTTATGCAGCAGCAGCTCTCAAAAAAAAAGAATTAAACCTGCTAGTGTTATCATAAATAATAAATTATGCTTTACCACTGGTATAATTGGGGGAATAAAAACATGGCATTTTAGACAGGTCAATAATCATTACTTTAACCTTATACACAGCAAAGTCATTCACTTATGCCTGTGCTTCTACATTTTTTATTCATCACTGTCCATATCTTTTTTGAAGGGCAGATTTTTCTTGTCGAAGATTAACTAATAAGTTCATGTTTAAGTAGCCTGCGTGTCGTGGAAACAAAATCTCCAGAGGGTCGCGCTGCCCTTTCCCCCAATGTAGTGGGTTATTTTTCAGGGTTAAAAACTCACGATCTTTGTACCGCTCCACACTTCACACAAGCTCTGTCCCATTCGAGCAGATCTGGCTCCCTTCATCACTTCAAAGTCCGACTTTTGTTGTCCAGGGTGCGTTGAAAATCAATCGCTGCACGTCGCTGCTCAAACTGTTCATTGTTTTAGCATGTAGCTTCGTTGCCACTACTAGTTTCGTTTTGGGCTGTGAAGAAAATGCTACGGCGCGTGCGTTACAGTGGTTTCGTTAGCTCTCGCGTTGTTATGATACGCCCATGACGATCGGGTAATGACGGTGACGAGTAGCGGTTCTGCCGAAATGCATGGGAAGTTGAGGCAACCACGACTGTGAGTGGCGCTTGTCCATATCATATGCGTGCGGTCTCAAGCCAAGTGCGCTGTGTGACGAATGACACAAGCGCAGCATGTGAAGTAAAAGCTAAATTATTATCATATTATGCAATGCATTGAACTAGGCATTAGAAGCCGATTCTTGTGCTCGCGATAGCCGAATTCTATCTCTACTATCGGTTCATTGAATATTTAACGGCTAATTACTGTCGAATGTTAAGTTTACTATCTATACAGCTGTATCTCTCACCTGTAAAACCGGATATCCGGTCGTATCGGTTTATCGTTCTCAAGCTTAGAACAGGCGTTGTCACTTTTCCGCGCTGGGCGCTATTTGAAGCTATCATTTTCATTTTCGACCTCGAATTTAATGTTGGAAAATTTCGCTGTTTTTTGAAACGAAAAAATTGCTAATTGGTTTTTGCGCCATGTTAACGCCTCCTCTGGCAACATTTAACTTTGCCGTTGCAATAGCACCTGATTCAACGTGACCTGGTAGCAAGCAAGGTTTCATGTGGTGACCATGTTATTAACACAAAAAGATAAATGAATAAAATGTACATTGAGGAGCAGAAGTATCTGCACCCGTTGTGATTTTGCAAGTTTAACCACTTAGAAAATAGGTTGAGGTCTAAAATTTCAATCATATATGCATTTCCACTTAAAAAGACATAATCGAAAAAAAGAATCTAGAACTCACATTATATGATTTTTTTCAATAATTTACAGTGCCCTCCATAATTATTGGCACCCCTGAAAAAGATGTGTTTAGCTTCTAATATTTTTTTTCCCTAAATAATATGGGACCTTAATGGAAAAAAAGCGAAAAATCTAACCTTCAATACAAGTGCATTCATTCAGTGGGGAAAAAATCCCACATAAAGATAAAATATTTGACATCAAATAATGTGTGTCACAATTATTAGCACTCCTGGTGTTAATACTTTGTACAACCCCCTTTTGCCAACAAAACAAGGTCTGGGGACTGAGATGGCCATGGGAGGAGCTTGATTTTTGTGTCTGGTGAACCATTTCTGTGTAGATTTGGCCATATGTTTAGAGTCATTGTCTTGCTGAAAGACCCAGTGACGACCCATCTTCAGCTTTCGGGCAGAGGGCAACAGATTTTGATTTAAAATGTCCTGGTATTTCAAAGCATTCATGATGCCATGCACCCTAACAAGGTTCCCAGGGCCTTTGGAAGCAAAACAGCCCCACAGCATCACTGACCCACCCCCATACTTCACAGTGGGTATGAGGTGCTTTTCAGCATGCGCATCTTTCGTGGCACGCCAGACCCACTTAGAGTGTTTGTTGCCAAAAAGCTCAATCTTGGTCTCATCTGACCAAAGCACACGGTCCCAGTTGAAGCCTGGGACCATGTGTATTTTTGTGTGAGACCATTTTTTTCCCCACTGAATAAATGCACTTGTATTGAAGGTTGGATTTTTCTCTTTTTTTTCCATTAAGGTCCCATATTATTTGAATTTAAAAAAAATATTAGAAGCTAAAAAACACATCTTTTTCAGGGGTCCCAATAATTATGGCGGGCACTGTATTTGTATTTGGCGGAAAACATTCAGGCGACTTGAAGTTCCACTCTGAGACCCCCAATTTGGCCAAATTTCAAAATTGTCTGATATGCATGTGTGATATATAATTGGAAAGCTTAAAATCTCAATTTTCTGGGGGAAGAAAATTTTGAACAGGAGAGCATTTAAAAGAATTTTTTTTTTTCAAACAGCAAAACCCTAACTGGAGGCGAGAGCACGCGAGAGCAGAAATAAAGACGCCACGATTTTAACGAGATATTATCGCGTACCTACCTTGTTTCCATCCAAAAACTCCATGTCGCATGTATCACCGAGTCTCAAGACACAGCTGTGAATGCCCACAACCAGATTTTTTTGGGATTTTATGGGTGAAACATGGTGATATAACAAGGGTTGCGATGCAGAAATCGCAGATATCGAGTGGTTGAGATTTTCTTTTTCATATGGTTACCCTTTTAAACATTATTTTTCAATTTTTCTTTTTGGATCGATTATTTATCATCTAACATATCGGGGAAAATACGACAGTAACAAAAAAAAAATACAATTAAGCAATAGTTATTAGGTAGACATACGTACATTTTTTACAGACGCCAAATTTTTCATGGTGACGTAATTTCTTTAAAAGTTTAAAATATGCGAGTGAATCATTTTTTAAAGTCGTTTTTTTTTTTTTACTAAGTATTAGACCAATTAATGATTCTAAGCTAAAAATGACAGACATTTTGAATGATAAATATAATTACCGTAATTTTCGCACTATAAGGCGCACCTCACTATAAGCTGCCACCCACCTTAATTTGACATGAAAACAACATTTGTTCATAGATAGGCCGCTCTGGACTATAGGCCGCAGCTTTCCTCACTGTATTATGGGATATTTACACCAAAATATATTAACCGGTAACACTTTATTTGACAGCGACATCATACGACTGTCATAAGACCAAATGAACCACCATGAAGCTTTTGAACTTTTGGCTGCAAAGCTTCTTTGCTTCAACAAGCTTCATTTGGCCATCACTGCTCCCTTGGGGGAGACAGTCAACCTCTGCTGCCACCTGCTGTCAACACTTTTGTTGTCCAACCTGCCTCCTAGCATGCATTGCAGCGTTGCAGGTGTAAATAACAATCAAAATTCATGCTGTGTGCCAATTAGTTCTTCACTTACTGTTCCAGTTGTTTCATTAATTGCTAGTTCTGGTATTTGGTAACACTTTATTCGAAATTAGCACCATTAGATTGTCATTAGACAATCTAATTATGACACTGTCATAAGCATTAATGTATGCTTATGACAGATGTCATTTAGTGTTATCCGGCAAATTGTCTCACTTTTGAATGGATGTAAAAGATCCAAGCTGGACATAAATGGAGTTAGTGACACAATTTGCCGAAGGCCACTTAATGACATCTGTCATAAGCATTCAGTAATGCCCATGATAGTGTCATGTCATAATTATGACTGTCTTATGACGCCGCAGTCAAATAAAGTGTTACCTATTAACCCAGATAAATCAACAAATAAGCCGCACTGAACTATAAGCCACAGGATTCAAACGGAAGGAAAAAAGTAGCGGTTTATAATCCAAAAATTACAGTACTTACCTTCTTTTTATGGCTAGGTTGAAACAAAAGCGGTTGTGCAACGTCTGTAAACAGGGGTTTTCAGGGTAAAACGGACAAATTAAAAATAGTTTGGGGGCTTCATGCGCCATGCTATTGCAGCATATAGACACATTGTTCTATCAAACACAACAGTTGTTTTGGCTTAAAATACTGCAGTTTCTTAAAGAGGAGTGCAAGAGCAGAAACTGCTTTTTCAGTCTTGTCTGTGTTTTCCGCCATTTGCATTTTCTGGGCTTCATAAGTATTTGTACAGCTGAGAAAATCAGTGGTAATATTTAGTGCGGAAGCCATTGTTTACAATTACAGAGGTCAGACGCTTTGTATAGTTCTTCACCAGGTTTTTACATATGGATTTTGGCCTATTCCTCCACACAAATCCCTAGATCTGTCAGGTTTCGGGGCTGTTGTTGTGAAACACCAAGTTTCAGCTCCATCCTAGGATTTTCTATTGGATTTTAGCTCTGTAGACTGGCTAGGCCACTCCAGAACCTTGATATGCTTTTTACACAGCCACTTCTTGGTCAGCTCGGCTATGTGCTTTTATCATTGTCATGTTTGAAGATCCAGACAAGACTCATCTTCAAGTCTTTGATTGAGGGAAGGAGGTTGTGGCTCAAAATCTGACCATACATTTCATCATTCATCCTCTGGTCGTCTTGTCCCCTTTGCTGAAAAGCATGAGGTTTTTTTTTACCCCCATACTTCACAGTAGGGATGGTGTTCCTTCTTTTTCCTCCACAAACGACAAGTAAAGTTTGCGCCAAAAAGTTCTACTTTGATTTCATCTGACCACATGACTTTCTCCCATGACCCTTTTGCATCATTCAGATGGTCCCTGGCAAACTTCAGACGTGCCTTCACATATACTGGCTTCAACAGGGGAACCTTCTGAGCAATGCATGATTTTAAACCATCGCACCGCAGTGTTCTACTTAGGGCTGTCAAAATTATCGCGTTAACGGGCGGTAATTAAATTAATCACGTTAGAGCAGGGTGGTAAACCGAAAATTTACCGTCACCGAAATTCTTCACGATGACAGACGTAAATTTGACCATGTCTGTAAATTCGGTAATTTAATAAAACAAGAAAATATAGTCTTTTTATCCCGCTTTGACGCTGTGTTGTTCGGCTACGTTCATTCCCCTTTAAGAAAGCAGACAGTGTGCTTACGTATGGAGTCACGTGGTTTTCAGGAAGCCAATCAAACACAAGCCCGGTAGGCTAACGCTAGCAGCTAACGCTACAAGTAAACGGGATGGAGTCGGGCTTAAGTTAGCTTCGCCAAACTTTCACCTGAAATAAAGTAACTCTTGGCGGGTTCCAGACGGGCTTTCACCCGCTGTCCTCCCTGGTTCTCACGATATCAGGAGAGGATCCTTTCTTCTGGTAGCCAAGCCACAGGCTAACGCTAGCGGCTAACAACGGCTACAAATGAACGTGAATGAGTCGGACAGCGGCTTTAATCTTGTCAAAACGGCTGAAATTAATGAGTGGACTGGGCACAGCTATTTTTCGGTATGTGTTTGCTTTATTCTGCTATTATAAAACCTTAAATGTTTCATTGGCATCAGAGCAATACATCTTTAATCTGGTTGTGTCTGTGCGGGGGTGCATGTATTAAAAAATGTTTCGGAAAAAAAAATAAATAAATAAACTGAAACCTTGACATAAACACTTGTGTTGAATAATTATGTCACAGCAGCCATTACCAATAAGTTGTCTGAAGTGTACTGTTAAAGCTGCAAGTCATTTGTGTTAGAATGACATGTTTGCACAGTCGTCATATTGATTTTTATAATGTTGTACATTTTTCAAGTCATACAAGCTGTTATAAATGTTCGCACTAGAATTCTTATTATTTACAAGATTTTTTTAATACTTAATGTTTAGATTGCATGTGCAATTGTTAAATTGAAAGCTGGTTTAATAAATTTAACGAGAAATGGTTAATTTGTATTCCATGCATTGATTCAAATTTTCAAATTGTATAACAGTCTGCTTGGGCGAATTTATCGTCATTTATCGTTATCGAGGTAAATCTGCTCAATTTATCGCGATACGTACTTAAGGCCATATCGCCCAGCCCTAAATCACGTTAAAATATTTGACGCAATTAACGCACATGCCCCGCTCAAACAGATTAAAATGACATCAGAGTGTAATGTCCGCTTGTTACTTGTTTTTTGGTGTGTGGCGCCCTCTGTTGGTGCTTGGGTGCGACTGATTTTATGGGTTTCAGCATCATCCATGAGCATTATGTTTCAGTGCCATTGACAGCCCTGGATGTCCAATCCATTTAACCATGACCCTACCAGTCAAAATAACCACATAAGTTCTAATTGCCATAAATATTGACAAAAATGAGTTTGACACCACTGGTGTAAACAGGCCCTAAAATGGGTGGCCTAAAAAGTGTTTGAGGGTGATTCCTCCCCTTCATAAATTTTCCAGGTGTTTCAAAGAAATAGTCAGGCAGAGAAGTTGCTACGTGTGTTCCAAACGAAAGGCGTTTGCATTTTTAAACATAACAAGACGCGCTCGCAGTGACGAGCGTTGAGGGATCGCCGGCGGATGAATCCTTTATGGTTCTTTCCAAGTACTGATTGTTCATCCCAAATAAGGTGCCGGTCTGCTTTGATGCACTTGCGTACTGTAAATGGAAGCCAACATGACTTGTGTGAAGCGGTTCAAAGTTCAACTCATTAGGAGTCAATCAGGCATTAATGACTTTTACAGCTTTGAGTGGCAGATTCGCACAAAGATCACACAGAGGACAGGAACTAAAAATTAGGTTGTGAACGTCTATAGGGGGAATGTTTGGGAATGAGGCTGATGGATTGGAACACTCTTTCATAATTTAAATTTTTTTCATCTTTATTTATTTACCTTTTTGTGAAAAGAAGGGGAAAAACAGGAAATATTTTATCTTCTAAATTGAAAATCTTTCTTCTAAATGAAAAAAATATTAAAGTTGCACCGATACCGATACTAGTATCGGCAGGGGGCGCCGATCCGGCCCGAATTGGTGGTATGGGTATTGACGAGTACCTACATTGAGGGCGCCGATACCATCGACTGGCATCACTTGAACGCAAATGTACTGTCCTCCCGAATTAGCTAACTTCCCAAATCCCGATGCATGACATCTGTGTGTCTTTGTCTCGAATTTACCAAAAGAAATTAACACCTACGTCTTCGTTCAGTATTAAGGATGTAAACAGCAAGGCATATTCCTGATATTATGCCGCCCATTTAGCATGACATTCACAAATGATTAACATGCGTAAGCTAGCGCCTACCATTGTATAGCCATTGGGATCATAAAGGTTAAGACTGTGGGAGACTAAGCAAACTCATGGTTTCATGATAAACAATGAGTGGCAAATTAAGAGCGCCGTACTTCAAACTCGTCCTGTTTATGAAAGTCGAGTGTCATATGCTGGTGTTGTGCAGTAAAGAGCAGAAGTGAATTCTGTGGCCAGAAAACACTCTAGCGGCGCAGCGCGCACATTAGATATCATCAAATAGCAACCTAGATGTCCTATGTTAGATCCCATGCCATTAGCTGCGTGAGCCCAGAGCGACGCGTAGTTCATACACTACATTGATGAATTATAAACCGCCATGACTGAATGGAAGTTAAGCAGGCCAAATCAATCCATACCAGTGACTATAGATAATGCTGCAAATACTGCTAATTCAGTACATGTTACAGATGGACTCGGACCACAAATAGGATGTTTTGCTTATATGGTAAATATATCTGCTCAGAGAGCTGCAGCAATCAACAGTGTGCCCCACTTTACTAACAGTAAAGATTGTTCTCAGCACTTATATACAAAATTTCTTCAGATCAGTAAGAAGTAAGCATATAAATATTATGCACTAAAATGCTTGTTTATATGATGGCACTGTTATTTTTGCTTGTTAGCAAAAAAAAATAAAATGAATAAAATAATAATAATAACAGTTGTATTTTCTGTTTCAGAGCATTAAATGTATTGAATTGTATCGAAAATCGTACCGAACCATGACTTAACTATATCGTTGCATCCCTTATACGTTCATATCCAGTATATATATATATATATATATATATTTTTTTTTTGCAAAGAGTGGTATCGGAATGGTATCGGTGTCGGCCGCTACTGCACAGCCAGGTATCTGTATCGGTATCGGTATCGGGCCCAAAAAATGGTATCGGTGCAACACTAAAAAATATGTTTTTTTAATTAAAAAAAAAAACAGCATATTTTTTTCATTCAAAATAAATAAATGCATTGTTTTTCTGTTTGGGTGTGTATTGTCATAGGAAGAAGTGCTGTGTTCAATGGTTTGGAGACAAATTAGTAGAGCTGTCCCGACTTGTCGACGTTATCGATGACGTAAATGCGTCGAAGGGCAAAACATACCGTTGACGGGTAATGACGGGTTAAAAAAAAATTACATGCAGATAAAGTTAAGAATGGCGGCACTCGCGATGCAAGCGGTTGTAACTGGCACCCCCAAGGGAGCCGCTGTTATTTCAATGTGACCGGCATTGTCAGATTGAGCAAATCGGAAGAAAGTGGGAGAGCGAGAGAGGGAGCGAGATAGGTGAGTTGGAAAAGTTCGCGGGTAGCGCGTAGTTGAGTGGCTGCATCCCCCATGTTTTTGTTTTGGTCAATTAAAGTATAAAGAGCCATCCGACGCCTCTCAGTGTTTTTATGCACGCCGCCGCCATCCTGACGAGGAAATCGGACGAACCGACGACAACGAGCAAAGTGAATCGCTGGTTCACTCCTCACTACGGCAAGGAGTTGAAAACACCGCCAATTACAAAAAAGGGCAGAATTGGTAACACGTGAAAGCGGCCTAAAGCCAAAAAAGTGGACCAGAATAGGTCCTGGACCTGGAATTATTTCAAGGAAAATATGGAGGGTGCCACAGTGTGTACTCTTTGCTAAGCTGAGCTCGCATACCACGGTAGCACGTCGGCTATGAACGAACACTTGAAGCGCCATCACCTAAGTGTCATTTTCGAAGACAACAAGCTAGCGGATTGTAAGTCCATACAACTTTCTAACAATGTTTTTTAAAATGGAAGTTACCTTTATGTGCGTCGTATCAATGTGCATTTTTATTTAATAAAATTATTAATGTATGTATAATTATATATATTTTTTAAAATTATTATTAAATGTATTAGGATCATGGAAGCTCCCACTTGGGGAAAATATATACATACATCCTGTATATGCATAATATAATGAAAGTATATATGGAAACAGCACTGGCCTGCTTACTGTAATCCATGACTGCACTAATGTTGGTCACTTTATATTATAAAGTATCATTGCGTATATACATATAGTAGTATACTATAAAATTAATACTATATATTTAATTTTTGTTACTGTGAGTATGTGTGCTTTTCATTCAAAATAATTGTGGTAATATTTCAGTGTGCCCTCTATCTATTTTCAGGTGAAAACAAACTAAAGTTGAAGTTTTTTCCCTCCCTTAAAAATGCGGAATGCACACCAGAAAAAGCGTCTGAACTCACACAAAGTATTCTGAAAATGGTTGTCCGGGACGTTGCAAATCATTATAAAATTTAGAACAATATAGACAATGACATACCACAAAAAGAGTAAGAATTGTTTTGACTCCTGTTAAAGAGGTGAAGTCACAGTGTTTCCGTTTACATTTTTTTGCACTAGTTAATGCCAGCAGCATTTGACCTCATTGTTTGTGATTTATTATTGATATTTATGTTATGTATTTATAGGTTAATAAAGAATTTAGGTGTTCCAAAATGTTTTTGTGGATTAATAAGCTTCAACAAAAAATTCATTCATAAAGTAGTAAAAAAAAAAAAAAAAAAAATTAGATTAGTCGACTAATCGTAAAAATAGTCGGCTGACTAATCGGGAGAAAATTAGTCGTTTTGGACAGCCCTACAAATTAGTAGCATTTTATATCTAGTTTTTTAAATAATGGTAGTATATTAGACAGCCATGCTCCTGATTTAGTGGTGGTATGGTTGTTTTTTTTTGTTGTTTTTTTTTTATCGTAATAGTTTGCATACATTTTTCAAAACATAGTTGCTGAAATTGTTGCATCTGCAATTTTTGCAGACAAAGACTTCTTGAGTGTTTGTAACGAAAACTAGATGAAGACAACTTCTTTTGAAATGACTAAAATATGACTAAGACACATACGTATTTCATCCAAAAGACTAAGACTGAAATTAAAAGAGCTGCCAAAAGCAACACTGGTTTTCGTGAATTAAAAAAAAAACATAAAGCACATCGTTGACTTTCATGGACCACTCAAAAATGATGTCGCAAGCCAGGGCTGCCCCCCGGGCTGCGGTTTTCAAACCGGTGGCATAATTGAAGCTGTCCCTCCCGTGAATGTGTCATCATCAACAGCGGGAGGTAGAGAAGCCCCAGTTGGATGTCAGGGTAACATCTGTCATCGGCGGTGAGAAGACGACGGCGGATAGGCATTCTTCGCCGGGTTTAAGAAAACACGTGTATTCATTGAGTTGGGGGTGTTCAAACAACATTTCATAAAGTTTGTAAACAATATGAACCCGAGGGGGCTGACCTGAATGGAAAAGGATGAGGAAAACCTATACCTCGCCCAAAAGTGTTTAAAAAAACTGGCATACAATTGAGAACAATGAAATACGTTAAAGAATCCCTTTTTAATTTTAAAATTACTGCTACGCCAGCTTCCTTCATTAAAGTCAGTTGTATTGAACTTCAGGGTGATCGTGGCGCAGTTTGTAGCTCGAATTGTCCTGGGACTGAAGGGCCAGCGGTTCGATTCCTGGCTAAGACTTCTCACTGTCAAAGTGCCCTTGGGCAAGGCACTGAACCCTAATTTGCCCCCAATGGGTTGGCAGCGCCTTGCATGGCAGCAGCACCATTGGTGTGTGAATGTGTGTGTAACATGGTAAATGTGTGCTAATGTAAAGCGGTTTGGGCATGGTAACCATGTAGTTAAATACACTAAATACAATAATTACAGTACTCTCCATTTACCATTCTTGATTTGAAAAAAAAAATACACAATCCTCTCAGGGACAATGGGGATCTATTCAAAAGTTAGCATTAGCTTTAGCCCAGGTCACAGAGTATGTGTTGTAGTAGTTAATAAATGAGGGAAATTGGTATTGAAAACACCTATTGATGGTAGTAGATGTCCAATCCATTTCAAATGGGAGAAGCTGGAAACGATCGCTTTCTCGTACAGCGGTACTTCGACATAGGGTCGCTTCGCCACACGATCTTCTTGACAGCCGACGTAAAATTTGACTCGCCATTTGTTTCTACTTC
The DNA here is from genome assembly GCF_030265065.1 of Corythoichthys intestinalis. Taxonomy (NCBI): domain Eukaryota; kingdom Metazoa; phylum Chordata; class Actinopteri; order Syngnathiformes; family Syngnathidae; genus Corythoichthys; species Corythoichthys intestinalis. Next base: position 63,246,548 of record NC_080397.1, on the reverse strand, counting down.
CGACAACATGCTTGGAATACGACGATGTTTAACAGCGCCACAGTTTCTTGGTTTTGCCGCAAGACGGATTTTCTTGTGAGAGAAATCAACATGGGTTCCAAGAATGCCCGCAAACAGTTTGCTGAAGACATGTCAACAAAGCACATGGATTACTGGAACCATGTCCTATGGTCTGATGAAAGGGGGCGGGCTTTCTTCAGAAGAGGCTTCCTCCTGGGGTGACAGCCATGCACACCTAATTTGATGTAGAGTGCGGCGTATGGTCTGAGCGCTATCAGGCTGACCCCCACCTCTTCAATCTTTGCAGCACCCCTGTAACGAGTCACATGACATTTTGGAGGGAAAATGACAAGCAGTACTCAATTTGGACATTTAGGGATGTACGTTTTTTCTAAGGTCTGTACTCACTTTTGTTGCCAGGGGATTAGATATTAATGGCTATATTTTGAGGGGAAAATAAATGAACCTATTCAAATATATAATAATATATAATATATAATATAATGAGCTTATATAAATAAGCTGCACACAGACTACTTTTCATTATGTCAAAGGGTCATTTTGTCAGTGTTGTCCCATGAAAAGATATACTTAAATATCTGCAGAAATGCGAGGGGTGTGTGTACTCACTTTTGTGATACACTGTATAATACATGTTTTTGGATAGTTGATTTGAAATTTAGGTGTTATTTAAGGGTACTTAAAGGGTTAATTCCGGTTTACGCAGAAATTTGGGTTACGTCACCGGGGTACGGTCACGGTGTTCTGATTTTGCACCGTTCTGCGCATGCGCGTAATGTTACAATGGCCGTCAATGCATCAGGTCCAAAGTAAACACAACAAACTTTCTATAAAGAAAGAAATATGTACTTACGTTTGGTCATTGTCATGGACATATACAGTGCCTTGCAAAAGTATTCGGCCTCCTTGAATCTTGTAACCTTTCGCCACATTTCAGGCTTCAAACATAAAGATATGAAATTTAAATTTTTTTGTCAAGAATCAACAACAAGTGGGACACAATCGTGAAGTGGAACAACATTTATTGGATAATTTCAACTTTTTTAACAAATAAAAAACTGAAAAGTGGGGCGTGCAATATTATTCGGCCCCTTTACTTTCAGTGCAGCAAACTCACTCCAGAAGTTCAGTGAGGATCTCTGAATGATCCAATGTTGTCCTAAATGACCGATGATGATAAATAGAATCCACCTGTGTGTAATCAAGTCTCCGTATAAATGCACCTCTTCTGTGATAGTCTCAGGGTTCTGTTTAAAGTGCAAAGAGCATTATGAAAACCAAGGAACACACCAGGCAGGTCCGAGATACTGTTGTGGAGAAGTTTAAAGCCGGATTTGGATACAAAAAGATTTCCCAAGCTTTAAACATCTCAAGGAGCACTGTGCAAGCCATCATATTGAAATGGAAAGAGCTTCAGACCACTGCAAATCTACCACGACCCGGCCATCCTTCCAAACTTTCTTCTCAAACAAAGAGAAAACTGATCAGAGATGCAGCCAAGAGGCCCATGATCACTCTGGATGACCTGCAGAGATCTACAGCTGAGGTGGGAGAGTCTGTCCATAGGACAACAATCAGTCGTACACTGCACAAATCTGGCCTTTATGGAAGAGTGGCAAGAAGAAAACCATTTCTCAAAGATATCCATAAAAAGTCTCATTTAAAGTTTGCCACAAGCCACCTGGGAGACACACCAAACATGTGGAAGAAGGTGCTCTGGTCAGATGAAACCAAAATGGAACTTTTTGGCCACAATGCAAAACGATATGTTTGGCGTAAAAGCAACACAGCTCATCACCCTGAACACACCATCCTCACTGTCAAACATGGTGGTGGCAGCATCATAGTTTGGGCCTGCTTTTCTTCAGCAGGGACAGGGAAGATGGTTAAAATTGACGGGAAGATGGATGCAGCCAAATACAGAAACATTCTGGAAGAAAAGCTGTTGGTATCTGCACAAGACCTGAGACTGGGACGGAGATTTATCTTCCAACAGGACAATGATCCAAAACATAAAGCCAAATCTATAATGGAATGGTTCAAAAATAAACGTATCCAGGTGTTAGAATGGCCAAGTCAAAGTCCAGACCTGAATCCAATGGAGAATCTGTGGAAAGAGCTGAAGACTGCTGTTCACAAACACTCTCCATCCAACCTCACTGAGCTCGAGCTGTTTTGCAAGGAAGAATGGGCAAGAATGTCAGTCTCTCCATGTGCAAAACTGATAGAAACATACCCCAAGCGACTTGCAGCTGTAATTGGAGCAAAAGGTGGCGCTACAAAGTATTAACGCAAGGGGGCCGAATAATATTGCACGCCCCACTTTTCAGTTTTTTATTTGTTAAAAAAGTTTAAATGATCCAATAAATTTTGTTCCACTTCACGATTGTGTCCCACTTGTTGTTGATTCTTGACAAAAAATTCAAATTTTATATCTTTATGTTTGAAGCCTGAAATGTGGCGAAAGGTTGCAAGGTTCAAGGGGGCTGAATACTTTTGCAAGGCACTGTACAATGTCCTAAGTTAGCCAATTACAACAATGCACCAATTGGCTGTAAACATTAGCATTATTTAGCATTTAAGCTAGCAGAGTTTTGCTATGCCAGTTAGTCAATTGTTGCATTATTTCAACTGGCTAACTTGCATAGTAAAAGTCTGCTAGCGCAATATGTAGCATTTAAGCTAGCGGACTTTTGCTATGCAAGTTAGTCAATTGTTGCATTGTTGCAATTGGCTAACTTGCATTGCAAAAGTCCACTAGCTTAAATGCTGTATAATGCTAATATTTACCAGGTATTTTCTGGTGCGCAATTTATTTGATTTCTTTCGATGCCCCTTAAGGGGCGCCGTACGTTTGATATTGCTTATTGTAATAATATATACAGTATATAGTAATAATTATTACTGTCTGTGGTTATTGTACAAGAATTGACCATGTTGTGTGTGTTCCATGGAAGCAAAAGATTCAGCAGGTACACTCGTTCAAATTTTCACAAATTTAATGAACGTTGAAAAACAGAAGCAGAGTCAGGATTGAACAAGTACAGATGAAAAAAAAAAAGTGAAAAGCATTCTGTCCTTTATCGACATCGCTGAGTTGGTGCCGGGTTCGTAAAAAAATGCACATCCACTTTTTGGGGGGCTTCTTCGCAGACAGTTGGAAGGCATTAGGCTGTCAGACAGGGACTTGTCATGTGCAGCTGTTGCTGCGGCTGATTAATTGACTTTGGATTGGTCGGCGCGAGGCGTATTCAGACAAATGGACCAAAACAAAAACAACATCAAGTGAGTTGAGACGCAGAAACGCATCGAGAACCTATGCCTTGACGTCACAGCGGAGCATGTATGTACAGGTATGAGAAGGAAAGGCACACTTAAACGTGGGGGGGTGGGGTGGCAATTGTCATGGAAACCATACAAACAATCATTTTGGAATTTTTGAAGAGGGAAAAAAAAGTTGCAGTGGTATCTTATTAGGCTAGGTTCAGACCTCAGGTCTTGTCAAACTCATTTCAGATGCAAATTTGTACAAAAATGTCAATCGTTTGTGCTATGTTTGTGCTGCCATCGTTTTTAGGATATTTACAATTCTTTCATCAGTCAATCTGAGGGCAACCAGCCACCCCCCTTTTTGATTAAAAATAGTGTCAATCGTTTATGCTTTGATTGTGCTATTGTTTTTGAGACATTAATTTCAAGTGATGACGTCACTTGCAACTTTTCCCTATCCAACTCCCGCAGCTGACAGAGCGTACCAACTCTCTCAATAACAGAGGGGTGATTGGGATATTAATTTTGAGTGATGACGTGACTCGCAGCCCCAATTTACTAAAAAATGGACATGTAGGGGAGCCATTTGTTCATGCTACGTTTGTGCTAGTTGTTTAGACACCCCTCTGTTATTTAGGTAGTTGGTACGCTCCGTCAGCCACGCCGTAGCAGCTGCGATTGACATCTTCATTCGAAATTAAAATCTATCAAACAATAGCAGCACAAACGAAAATTTTTACAGCACAAACGTTGCATAAACGAACGGAACCATTTCGGGTAAGTTTTGCCATAAATGGCGGCCTGCGTGGCATCATCACTCGAAATTGATATCTCAATATATCAAAAACGATAGCTGCACAAACGAAGCAAAGGATTGACACCCATTTTAGCCATTTTTAATCAAATTGGGGGTCTGGTTGACCTCAGATTGACCTATAAAAGAATTGTTGTTATCTTTAAAACGATAGCAGCACAAACCAATAGCATGAGATATTAATTTCGAGTGATGACGTGACTCGCAGCCCCTCCATTTACTGCAAAAATGGACACGAAGCGGTGCCATTCGTTTGTGCTACGTTTGCGCTAGTTGTTGGGACACCCCTCTGTTATTGAGAGACTAGGTACGCTCCGTCAGCTGCCGGAGTTAGGAGATGGAAGAGCTGTGAGTGACACAATCGCTCGAAATTGATATCTCTATATTTATAAAATGATAGATAGCAACAGAAACTTAGCATAAACGAATGGCACTATTTTGGGTCCATTTTGCAGTAAATGAGGGGCCGCGTGACGTCATCACTCGAAATATCTCAAAAACGATAGCAGCACAAACGTAGCACAAACGATTGACATCATTTTTATATACATTTGCGTCGGATGGGGGGCCAAGTTCATGGAGGTGGACGGACCAGTTCATCTTTTTTGCCAAATACGTTGTGATGCTCCGACAGGCACAAATACTTGTGGGTACACGTTCCTTGAGTGGCACCATCATTGAAAATAGTTGTCCAATGCACGACATGAGTGGATTGGTAAGGTATGTAATAAGTGAGCCTGACTTGTTTCATTTCCTTAATGGAAAATCCCCGCTAAGATTTCTCAAAAGTGCAAGCACCTTATGACTGAAACCAAATTGAAACATTTTTGGGAGATAGTTTGGACACAGCCAAAATAGGACTCTGATGAATAAGTATTCACGTCCAAAAAGGGTATGACAACACCTGGGGAAACGCTAATATTCCATCATTTATCCATCAACGCATGTCTTTTGAATTCATATCATGCCACTTCGTGTAATTACACACATCGCAACACCAAGAAAATGATAGAAATTAGGTCGATTGTCAAGCTAAAAGGACCCGCCCCCGAGATGCCGGAAATCAAGCATATTGTGTGCGTGACGTCACTATAGGGAAACAACCGGCTCAGTGCTTAGTACTGAATGGCGGCGATGATGGCGGACAATTTTGTTTCTATTTGCAGCGACGAATCCGACGTAACGAACATTCTTCTAATGGTGACGAGGAGAGTTATGAACCTTTCTTTGGTGTTTTGGGTTATCAATTTGAGACCAAAAGAAAGCCAATGCAGCCTAATGAAAGGATCATTGAGGGGAGCAATCACACTGATGAAACACCGGCGGCAACAGAATCACCGAATGGTTTGTTTTGCATTTCTTTTTGTGAAGCTGATACACCGTGACCGCAAAATAATGTATAGAATAATTATCATTTAATACGCTATCATCAGTTTCGCTCTGCCAACCGACACAAATATGAATGGGATTAGAGCAGGGGTCCCCAACCTTTTTTGCACCACGGACTGGTGTGATTTGGGTCTTTTTTTCACGGACCGGTGTCCCACTTTTATATTCAGTTGGACTCTCAATGTTATCCAATGGTGCTAAAAAACTATTTACATCACAAACATACATGTGCAACACGGAAATGGCGTAAATTAACGCTTAACGACACGGCGAAGTCGTTAAGTGACAGGGCTACGTGCAGTTGTTGTGTGCGCCAAACATGGCAAACGTAAATTAATATTCCTTTCTTTAAAGCAGTACTTCTCAAATAGTGGGGCGGGCCCCCCCAGGGGGGTGCAGAGCGATGCTGGGGGTGGCGCATGTGACCTTGGGGAACATACATTTTTGTACTACAATAATAAAGTGTAATGGCACGTCCACTCAGTGGGTGGCAGTGCCACTCTCATTTTTAGCGTGTGCGCAGTATTTTTTGAACAAAACAAGAGCACACAGCAAAGAGCTCTGGAGATATGAAAAGCTTAGACAAGGAAATATGATGAAGCATATGTAGCATTTAGCTTTTGGCTTTGACTTTTAGTACAGTGGAAGAGGAGGAAAGACCAGACTGTTTACTTTCGCAGCGGACAGCAGTAATTATTTTTTTCAGCGAGTGCCAAATATTGCCAACAATTCTCCCGCTTTGTAAGTGTTACATCGGTAAACCAGCGAGCACTGTCAGCATCATATAAGGTGGCATACCAAGCTGCTCAGTGCAAAATAACCCCACACCATAGCAAAGGAGCTAATACTGCATGCAGCAAAAATAAATACTGTCCCTCTCTCCAATGACACTGTCCTTTTGCTGGGTTAATTTTTGTTTTTATGGTCTAATTGTTGGACATATTGTCCTAATGAGTTAATGTCGCTAATCAATTTGTATTATTATTTATTGATTTTATTACATTTTATTTTTCAGCATCAAACGGTCAAAAAAAATGTATCGAGTATTTTTACAGAATGGACGTGTTTGTTTTTTTTCACTTTATTGTAAGTTGATCTAAATTATGTTTTACTTTAACATTAAAAAGAACACAATGTTATGCAGAGTTGTACTTAAAATGAATATGAATTTTATATACAAATGATACTACAGTGTATTTACAGTGGTGGCAGAGAATTTTTAGTATATTGGGGGGGCGCGGAATGTTTACGTCTTCCTGGGGGGAGGCGTAACAGAAAATAATTGAGAAGCACTGCTTTAAAGAAAGTTTGTAGTGTGTACTTAGGAATCGCTGCATTCGCGGTCCTTTTTAACGTTACGCGCATGGCAACTTTGTCAGAACACCGGCAATGTGCGGCAGAAAAATACAGCAAATATAAAATAGCATTTGTTTTTAGCCCCGTCGTGTTAAGTGCAGGGAAAAAATACAACTCACCCGCTGAATCAGTGGGACGGCTGAGTTTGTTTCGTTGAGACGAGATGGACCCGAGATGCGAGAGTGAGAGAAGCTAGCATCACAAATACACGATGTTGGAAATTGTAGTACAGTTTTCAGCGCGCTCCTAGCGATGTCAGGATATTCCGAAATGACTTTAATCCAGAACTTTGGTAGAGTTGTTGTCTCAAATGTACGTTTAAGTCGCCGTGATTTGCGATCTCTACAAGCTGATATTCCTGTTCCACAGACATGCTCGAATCACTCGATTTATTCACATACGGGTCACAAATTCACTCCTTTGCAGTTTGCGGGTCTTAAGTGATTGGGAAGTAGCATAAATTTGGTTTTCTTTGAGGTTGTAGGCACATCTTCTGGCTCGTCAGGTTCCTGTTTCCCTGTAAAATTGCAAAATTAGCCCTCTTAGCACTGACTAACTTTACTCATTGTCTGCGTAGTCCAGCTTTTTCTCGCGTCCGGGAACTCATGGGTACTACATTGTGACAAATGGCTATTTGTAAACCACATAGCATGACAGGTTTGAACCATTTTAGCCATTTTTTGATAAAATACGAACGCAACTTTCTCGTCGATAAACAACGACGGCACCTTCCTCGACCTTTTGTTTCTTGTTATGACGTCTCCGCCCCATTCGGCTGTTTCAGGAACACTTTCGGAAATGTTGGTCATTTTCGATCTATTTTCGATAATTGCTCATTAATGTGATTGATTTTTTTGTTAACTTTATCAATATTTGTTATCTTGGCACATAACGGTTCTAATGATGTCTCACACGCCCTTTGCGTTTTCATACCCTTTAAAAAGGACTGCCAAAAATAACACTGAACTAGCAGTAGTGTTACAAGTTCATTCTGACTTGCTTTCCCGATGTGACACCAACTAGGGAGGGGATACACCTTATAGGACATGAAGAGTGAAGTCAGAACATATTTGGATATGACTATTATTAATGTATAAACTACTTTTGAATTTATTGCTTTGTGTGTATGACAATCAGAATTAATGGCATGAATCTCATGCTATTAATCACAATTCAAAATATTCTAATCATTGTCCACCCCTAGTTATATTGAAAAGTGACCTTTTGCTTCTTGCTCTTCTACTGTCATTTTTAGGCAGTGTGTTACCAAAGTCCAACACATGATGTGATATGCGTTTATAAAAACAACTATTCCAAACATGAAGCTTCATACACTGCTAAAGCACATTTTGGTGCCCTAACACAGTCACAAGATTAGTAGCTCTACTGTGTACGGTGCGCTTGTGGCGTGGTAACTGTCAAGCTGACAGGCTCAGGTTAGATATGGCGCTGACATACTGACTACGTTTACATGGACACTTTTATTAAGATGTAAACCCTGACCGGAACATACACTGCTGGCCAAGAGTATTGGCACCCCTGCAATTCTGTCAGATAATGCTCAATATCTCCCAGAAATGATTACAATGCTTTGGTAGTAATATCTTCAGGGGTGAAAGTGGACGGGAACGGTCAGGAACGCAGTTCCGGTATAAGATTCAGGGCAGGAACGCAGTTCCGGTATAAGATTCAGTTCATGTTTTCTGAAACAGCAAAAAAAAAGGGGCAATGCAGCAGAAAATGGATCAAATCTTTAAGAGCAAGGGAAGAGTTAAAGTGGCCTATTTATCATATTTAGTTTTATTTGCTCTGATGGGGAGGTTCAGAACATCTTAGCTGTCAATGTGCACTTTGGATTTTTATTTGTTCATTTATGTTGGCTACTTACAGTGCCTTGCAAAAGTATTCGGCCCCCTTGAATCTTGTAACCTTTCGCCACATTTCAGGCTTCAAACATAAAGATATGAAATTTAATTTTTCTGTCAAAAATCAACAACAAGTGGGACACAATCGTGAAGTGGAACAACATTTATAGGATAATTTCAACTTTTTTAACAAATAAAAAACTGAAAAGTGGGGCGTGCAATATTATTCGGCCCCTTTACTTTCAGTGCAGCAAACTCACTCCAGAAGTTCAGTGAGGATCTCTGAATGATCCAATGTTGTCCTAAATGACCGATGATGATAAATAGAATCCACCTGTGTGTAATCAAGTCTCCGTATAAATGCACCTGCTCTGTGCTAGTCTCAGGGTTCTGTTTAAAGTGCAGAGAGCATTATGAAAACCAAGGAACACACCAGGCAGGTCCGAGATACTGTTGTGGAGAAGTTTAAAGCCGGATTTGGATACAAAAAGATTTCCCAAGCTTTAAACATCTCAAGGAGCACTGTGCAAGCCATCATATTGAAATGGAAGGAGCATCAGACCACTGCAAATCTACCAAAACCCGGCCGTCCTTCCAAACTTTTTTCTCAAACAAGGAGAAAACTGATCAGAGATGCAGCCAAGAGTCCCATGATCACTCTGGATGATCTACAGCTGAGGTGGGAGAGTCTGTCCATAGGACAACAATCAGTCGTACACTGCACAAATCTGGCCTTTATGGAAGAGTGGCAAGAAGAAAGCCATTTCTCAAAGATATCCAAAAAAAGTCTCGTTTAAAGTTTGCCACAAGCCACCTGGGAGACACACCAAACATGTGGAAGAAGGTGCTCTGGTCAGATGAAACCAAAATTGAACTTTTTGGCCACAATGCAAAACGATATGTTTGGCGTAAAAGCAACACAGCTCATCACCCTGAACACACCATCCCCACTGTCAAACATGGTGGTGGCAGCGTCATGGTTTGGGCCTGCTTTTCTTCAGCAGGGACAGGGAAGATGGTTAAAATTGACGGGAAGATGGATGCAGCCAAATACAGGAACATTCTGGAAGAAAAGCTGTTGGTATCTGCACAAGACCTGAGACTGGGACGGAGATTTATCTTCCAACAGGACAATGATCCAAAACATAAAGCCAAATCTACAATGGAATGGTACAAAAATAAACGTATCCAGGTGTTAGAATGGCCAAGTCAAAGTCCAGACCTGAATCCAATGGAGAATCTGTGGAAAAAGCTGAAGACTGCTGTTCACAAACACTCTCCATCCAACCTCACTGAGCTCGAGCTGTTTTGCAAGGAAGAATGGGCAAGAATGTCAGTCTCTCGATGTGCAAAACGGATAGAAACATACCCCAAGCGACTTGCAGCTGTAATTGGAGCAAAAGGTGGCGCTACAAAGTATTAACGCAAGGGGGCCGAATAATATTGCACGCCCCACTTTTCAGTTTTTTATTTGTTAAAAAAGTTGAAATTATCCAATAAATTTTGTTCCACTTCACGATTGTGTCCCACTTGGTGTTGATTCTTGACAAAAAAATTTAAATTTTATATCTTTATGTTTGAAGCCTGAAATGTGGCGAAAGGTTGCAAGGTTCAAGGGGGCCGAATACTTTTGCAAGGCACTGTATTTCCTTATGATTTAAAAAAGTCCATGTTGCGCGATCTTCAAAATATATTCCATTTCACTCTGCATAATATGTCATTTGTACTTATTTTTCTGAATGTATGTTACTTATGTCTTTATTATTAAAAATACATTTACATTGTCTTCAATTTTAATATACGTTACATCCTATGTTCTTTAGTAGTTAAAAGTGCGATTTGACATTTAGCATGTGAGGAAATGAGGGAAAATAAAAATTTGGAGATTGAGATTGGGGTTATAGCTGTTTTTGTTAACTTTTATTTTGCAAATCATTGAAAAGAATACAATTTTGAATGAAAATCAGTTTTTGTATGTGTTATGGAACTAACTGACCAAAACAGTTTTCTTTGCATTTCAGTAGTTTTGACCCCCGACCCCACCCAAACATAAATAAATAAAATTTCTGGCTCCGTGGCGACCTTCATGTCGGGGAGTTCCGGCAAGAAATTCAAACGTTTTTCACCCCTGAATATCTTCATTTATTTTGCTCGCAATGAAAAAACACAAAAGAGAATGGGGAAAAAAATGAAATCATTACCATTTTACACATAACTCCACAAATGAACCGGACAAAAGTTTTGGCACCCTCAGCCTGATACTTGGTAGCACAACCTTTAGACGAAATAACTGCGAACAACCGCTTCCGGTATCTATCAATGAGTTTCTTACAATGCTTAGCTGGAATTTTAGACCATTCGTCTTTGGCCAACTGCTCCAGGTCTCTGAGATTTGAAGGGTGCCATTTTCAGAACTCTCCACAGGTGTTCTACGGAATTCAGGTCTGGACTCATTGCTGGCCATGTCTCCAGTGCTTTCTCTCCAACCATTTTCTAGTGCTTTTTGAAGTGTGTTTTGGCTCATTGTCCTGCTGGAAGACCCATGACCTCTGAGGGAGACCCAGATTTCTCACACATTACGCTGCAAAATTTGTTTGTAGTCTTCAGGCTTCATAACGCCATGCACACGGTCAAGCAGTCCAGTGCCAGAGGCAGCTAAGCAACCCCAAAACATCAGGGAACCGCCGCCATGTTTGACTGCGGGGACCTTGTTCTGTTCTTTAAAGGTGTCGTTTTTTCCCTCTGTAAACTCTATGTTGATGCCTTTACCCAAAACCCTTTACTTTTGTCTCATCTGACCAGAGAACATTTTTCCAGAATGTTTTTGGCTTTCTCAGGTAAGTTTTGGCAAAGTCCAGCCTGGCTTTTTTATGTCAGAAGTGGGGTATTCCTGGGTAGTCCCTTTTCATTTAGACGCCGACGGAACGTACGGGTTGACATTGTTGTACCCTCGGACTGCGGGACAACTTGGACTTGTTTGGATGTTAGTCAAGGTTCTTTATCCACCATCTGCACAATCTTTCGTTGAAATCTTTCGTCAATTCTTTCTTTTCTAGGTAGGTAATCCACATCTTTCATGAAATCTCTCATCAATTTTTCTTTTCCGTCCACATCTACGGAGGTTAGCCACAGTGCCATGGGCTTTACACTTATTGATGACACTGCGCACGGTAGACAGGAAGATTCAGGTCTTTGGAGATGGACTTGTAGCCTTGAGATTGCCCATGCTTCCTCACAATTTTGCTTCTCAAGTCCTCAGACAGTTCTTTGGTCTTCTTTCTTTTCTCCATGCTCAACGTGGTACACACAAGGACACAGGTTGAGTCAACTTTAATCCATTTTAACTGGCTGTACGTGTGATTTAGTTATTGCCACCATTTGTTATGTGCCACAGGTAAGTAACAGGGGCTTACACAAATTAGAGAAGCATCACATGACTTTTCAAAGGGTGCCAATACTTTTGTCCAGCCATTTTTTAAAAAAAGTTTTGTGTAACATGATAATGATTTAATTTTTTCCCCCATTTTCTTGGGGGGTGTTTTTTCATTATAAGCAAAATCAATGAAGATATTACTAAGAAAGCATTAGTAATTGCACAATTTTCTGGGATAAATTAAGCATTATCTGACAGAATTGCAGGGGTGCTAATACTTTTGGCCAGCACTGTATATATCACATATTTGCCCCTCTATTTGTACTTTTACTTCATAAAAAGTGAGTAGTTCATCCACCACTGTCCGTGACCAACATGTTGCTGGAGATTTTATAAGATCTTTAAAATGTTGAAAGGCTTTATGGTTTTGGGGGGGGGGGGGGGGGGGGGTACACGATATAACACTAATGTTTAATGTCGAAATGGACGGAACGATGTTTTGTTGACACGGAATTCAGTAGGGCTTTTTTTTTTCTTTTACTACTATCCCCGGTAAATGCTGCCTTCACATGCCGTAGGAAAGATGAAAACTACCACATTTGTAATTAATAGCATGTTCTTAAGTTCAAGTTTTTGTTTGTAACTGAACACTTTAGCGAACACGTTGTTTAAAAATAAGATTTTTTATAAATGTGTACACTATGTTTTTAGGATGGTGCCCCCCCCCCCAAAAAAAAACACGCAAATTGACGATAAATCTCAAAAACTTAGTTTACTTAACTTAGCTAACCATAATTGCAACACCACATGAAGGCAGCAACCATCTGCAAAGACGCAAATCGAAAACAGTTCAACCGATCATCATTTTAATCCAAATACTAATCAGATTAAGTAAATTTTGTCCATGTAAACATAGCCACTAATATGTAACCATGATATGTACATGACACACATGGAGTGGAAACAAACGTCAAGGTTCCCACTCGGACATTGTGAAAAGTCGTGAAAGAGTTGAATTTATCTACAGACAACCTGGGCTCCATTTTGTGTGCGCGCGTCAACAGGGACAGCGAAGCCCGCCTCGGCACGCGGTGCGTCATAACGACGAGGTTCTACGTGGTTCTGAAGGCCCCTGGAAGGTAGTCCTGAAGAAAGGGGGGCGCGGATACATCGGCGCGGGACGCCATACGTGTCTCTGGGCGCGAATAGACGCCGTCATATCCTGGCCACCGGCGCGTCTTTGTCTTCCAGCAGGCCAATGAACTGAGCGAAGCTTTCCTTTATGGCGTCCACGTGGTCTGTGCTGCTGCCGTCCAGGATCCAGCGCTTGCCCCGGGCCAGCGGTTCCAGCTCAAAATACTTCTTTATCTGCACACACACACGGATGGGAAGAGACATGTTTTACGATGATTGAGAGCAATCAAAAGTCGACATCAACAACAAGTTAGCCAATTGCTGTGTACATTAGCATTATGTAGCATTTAAGATAGTGGACTTTTGCTATGAAAGTTAGCCAATTGTTGTAAACCTTAGCATTATATAGCATTTAAGCTAGCGGACTTTTACTATGCAAGCTAGCCAATTGTTGTAAACATTAGAAATATGTAGCATTAAAACTAGTGGACCTTTGCTATGCAAGTTAGCATTATATAGCGCAGACATTTTCTTCGCAATTTTAAACATTAGCATTATGTAGCATTTAAACTAGCAAACTTTAGCATTTAAGCTAGCAGACCTTTGCTGTTTAAGTCAGCCAATTGTTTTAAACATTAGCATTATGTAGCATTTAAGCTAGCGGACTTTCACATTATGCTGGTTTAATAGTTTGTCAGTTTATTTCGGTTATTGTTTGTGTGCAATCTAGAACATTGATTGAGAATATCAATTGAATGGGAATAACAATTTGTCAAGGGCAATTGTCGTGATAGTAATTTATAAGCCTACTGTGTGTATGTGTATTGACTGGACTACAATTCTATGGGTCTGCATTTTATATGTATATTTTTAAAAGTCTTTTTTTTTTTCAAACTGCATTTTTCCATCCAGAGTGACGGGCACACTATAAATATATTAAAGTAGTATAGGCATCTTTGAGTGAACTTCGAGTAAAATTCAAGTATCTTGAGGCCGGGCTCAAAATATGGTCACCCTACATTATGTAGTATTTAAGCTAGCAGACCTTTGCTATGCAAGTTAGCCAATTGTTGCAAACATTAGCATTATGTACCATTTAAGCTAGCGGACTTTTGCTGCTGTACAAGTTAGCCAATTGTTTTAAACATTAGCATTACGTAGCATTTAAGCTAGCATACTTTAGCATTTAAGATGGCAGACTTTTGCTATGCAAGTTAGCCAATAGTTTTAAACATTAGCATTGTGTAGCATTTAAGACGGCGGACTTTTGCTATGTTATGTAGCATTTAAGCTAGCAGACTTTTGCTATGCAAGTTAGCCAATTGTTGTATACATTAGCATTATGTACCATTTAAGCTAGTGGACTTTTGCTATTCAAGTTAACCGATTTTTGTCAACATTAGCATTATGTAGGATTTAAGCTAGCAGACTTTTGCGATGCAAGTTAGCCAATTGCAACAATTGGCTAACTTGCATCGCAAATGTCTGCAAGCTTAAATCCTATATAATGCTAATGTTTACCAGATAGTTTATTGTGCGCACCAGATTGTTTCTCATGCGCATCAGATTGCTTAAATTTTATTTTTGTCGATGTCCCTTTAGGGAGCCGTAAAATTCATTTAACTTTAGCAAGACAACAAAGACTAAGACAAAAAGTTGAGGGAAACTTGACAGCTGTTACACTGTCCTTCAAAATACTGCCAACGGTCACACTAGTAGTATTTAAAAAAAAAAAAATTAAGTGGTATTGGATAATTTCCCGCCCAACAAAATGTCGTTATTAACAACATGGATAATAACCATCATTAACTATAGTGCCACTTATTGGTACACGAAAAAACAAGGAAAAAAAGCCCAGACATTGTTGTTTTAGATTTCATGTATCAACAATCTGTTTGCATTTTTCCCCAAAAAATCCTCCCGATAATGATAGCGAAAATGCGATCATCAATCCATATTTCCTCATTGCATGCAAGCTGTCTTGCCAGTTGACCTCACAGCCGTCTGCAAAACAACATCGTCAGCCAAGAATCGCATTGATTGCTTCCTTTTTTGTCTTTAAAGGTGGCGTCATTTCTCCAATCGCCCACTTTGACGGGAACATGCGCGGACTTGTGAACAATCTCCAATTTGTTCATATTTCCAGTTTGTCCCAAAGGAGCAAATGGAAATCATCAGGTGCAGGGGTCAATCTGTGGCTAACACAAAATATTTTAAAGGGATCCACGGACAGAGAGACTTGTGTTCTTAAAAGATGAACGTTATTATGAGTTCAAATAATTTGATATTGATATGTTTTGAACTACCAATGTGCTATGCTTGTGCTGTGTTTCACCAGTCAGTAAAATGACATTTCTGTATCTGTAAACGAGCTCTGTTTTCTTGTATTCTTCAATTTATTGGTGCTAAAATTAGGGTGCGCGTTATACACGGGTACAATAATTTTCCCTAGATTTTACAAGTATATTTGGGGTGCGCGTTATACACGGGTGCGCCTTATATTCGGGAAATTACGGTAGTAGGTCGCCATTGTTTTTGACATCGCAGGGCAGTGACGTCAATAGGCTACGCTGCCGGGCATCCAAAGTATGACTCTAGCGACATAAACATATAATCTGTTCAAGCCTTTCGATTTGAACCTGAGAGGAACATTAAAGTGCCTATGGCAGCAAAAAGCATCTTTATTTCATATTTTACGTGGTAATTTATGCTCCTGAATGAAATGGACCACTTGGATGTGTGTGGAAATGATCGATATATTTATTCAATTTTTTGAATCTCGCGCCATGAAAATGAGTGACGTCCTAGATTGACGAAGAATGCGAATGTGACATCAGCCGGCTAATCTTCTTCTGTATACAGCCAATATATTGATTGACTGATTTTCCGGATTATATAATTTTTTTTCGCATCACAACAGCGTTATGCCCCCCACAAGGAAGTCGTAAATGTTCTGCAAACCCCCCCGTTTGCCTCCACTGTAAATATACTGTAGTATCATTTGTATATAAAATTCTTATTATTATAAGTACACCTCTGCATAACATTGTTACAAAAGCATAACATTAAAAAAAAATTTTTTTTTTTTTAAAGCACATCCATACTGTAGAAATACACTCGATATTTTTTGACCGTTTGATACTGAAATAAAATCAAATAAAATCAATAAATAATAATAAATTCAAATTGATTAGCAACATTAACTCACAAGGACCATATGCAAAACAATTAGACAGAAAAAAACAAACATTAATAGAACAAAAACGACATTGTCATTGGACATAGAGACCATTTTTAATTTTTTCTGCAGGCAGTATCAGCTCCTTTCCTATGGTGTAGGGTTATTTTGCACTGAGCAACTTGGTATGCCACCTTATATGATGCTGACAGTGCTCGCTGGTTTACTGATGCAACACTGACAAAGCGGGAGGATTGTTGGCAATATTCGGCACGTTTTTGCTGAAAAAAATAATTCTTGCTGTCCGAAAAAAACACTTTTACACAAAGTAAACAGACTGGCCTTTCCTCGTCTCCCACTGTACTCAAAGTCAAAGCCAAAAGCCAAATGCTACATACGCTTCAACATATTTCCTTGTCTTAGCTTTTCATATCTCCAGTGCTCTTTGCTGTGTCCTCTTGTTTGGTTCAAAAATATTGCACTCATGGTGAAAATGAAAGCGGCATTGCCACCCACTGAGTGGATGTACAATTACACTTCATTCTACTGTAGTACGTTAAAAAAGTATGTTCCCCAAAGTCACATGCGCCACCCCCAGGATTGCTCTGCGCCCCCCTGGGGGGGGGCCCGCCCCACTATTTGAGAAGTACTGCACCAGGGAGAGGCATGTGAGCCTTTTTGGATTTCAAAAGTGGTGAAAGTTCCTGTTCACCACGGATAACGGCCAAAACAAGTCCAACAACTGTGGGACCTTTGGACTGACGAGGAAGTGAGTAAACTATGTGTTTTATATCATGTGAAACACGAGGATCATGGCGCACATTTTAATAAGGAGGTGGCTTGCATTTTGTAGGTGACAATGCTCCTTGTCCACCGAGAAGGCCACTTGGCTGACGACCGGTGGTTTGACACGCAATGGTCACGTCCACCCCCTCGGTCCTATTTGCATGTGCCCAGCCCCCCGCTCCAACGTTGGCCGGTTTGTCCGGCGTCCCCGGCAACGAGCACTCCTGCCAACAGCAGGAGAACGACGAGCCGAAACTTGCTCACCGCCAGGGGCTGGCCGATCGGTGAAGACAATCAACCCCGCCGCCGTGTGTCACAGGAGTCATACATACGCAAGAATAAGACTTGGTAAAGCTGCTCGGTTCGGGTTAGCATGTTGGCTAGCTGTCACACCTCCTGTTTTGTTTACGCTCTTTCCTCCGTCTCCGAAGCCAGGGCAGGGAAATGACAAAAGCCAGACTAACTCCAGTGGCATAAAATACCATTCGGGAGGTGCAAGAGGTCAACAGTTTTGACCATTATGAAGTAATTTTGCCCTGTCGTACTGAATAAATGCATGTTTTCATATTCCATTTAGCTGTGTTTTGTCTTGACCATACCATTTATTTAGCAATTGGGGGAATACACTTAGATAAAAAGAATATCCTCTAAAAATATTGGAGTAGAGAGATTGGAACAATCATGACATTTTGCTCCTCTGTCGTATTTTCCTCATTCTGAATCAGATCAAATCGTGAACCTGCCGACGTCATCAACCAGCTGGGGACGCTAGAGCGCAATAATGACAGGCTGGTCTAAACGGCAGATTAAAAGAATAATTTCTCGTCATCTGCGCATTGCCAAATTGATGTGTATAGTTCAATTGTCTCAAAATATGATTTTAATTCACATAATAATGCAAATTAAGATTTTTTTCCCATGTTGTCAGAGGCACTTTAATGAGCATGAGAGCACTGTTGCTATTTCACATAATGAGCAGCAAAAGCAAAATGAACAGGAAAGACGGAATGAGACGAGACGAGAGTAGGACAAAACCGCTGCTCTGCCATTGGCTATTGCCTAGTATTCCTGGCATCCAATTGGCTAAGAGGGCCCTCTACTGTATATGTATGTGTGTATCCCAGTAGTGCTGCAACGATAAAACGATTAATTTGAGTATTCGATTAGAAAAAGATTTGAATTAAATTTTGTTGATTCGAGTATTCGTTTGATTATTGTGGCGTTGTAATGGTTTATTTTGAAAGTGTTTGCATTCAGTTTTATTGATTTGATACACTGCCCTCTAGTCTGCCTCATTTTACATTGGTGAATCCAGCTGTTCCATGTTAAGACCAACATAAGCTAGGTTTTTGTTTGAGCAAATGTTTTTTTAATGCATTCATAATTTAGTTTATGAGTATATTTAGCCGTTTTTTGTGGGAATATGTGTCTGAACCATTTGTTAAGAGCATTGTAAAAAAAAAAAAAAGTTAGCGTTTTATAGCATTAAAGCTAGCGGATTTTGCTATGTAAGTTAGCCAATTGTTCTTTTGTTAAACATAGATCCTTATTTAATTATTTTTTATACCGTTTGAGGCTCAGCTCAGGTATTTTCATTTTTCATGTTTCTTATCCGATTACTCGATTATTCGACAAACTAGTTCATCGATTAATCGACGACTAAAATAATCGATAACTGCAGCCCTATATCCCAGAGTCCTCTTCATTCGCCCATTGTGTTCCGACAAGTTTACATGAGTGCATTAACTTTTATTTTTTTTCTTTCTTTTTTTCCATTTTGCTAACTCTCATTTTATGTTTATATTGTGCAATAACATAATTGTGAAATGTTTTGATGCATTTTAATGCGTTAGAAAAGATTTATGTCTGAATTTTGAGGGGCTTGGAACAGATTAGGGCATTTACATTGAAAACAAGTCTCTACTTACAGAATCTTCAAGTTACGGAACTACTATTAATTTCGTAAGTAGAGGTACCACTGTATATTGAAAACATCCATCTTTCCAGTCATAATGGATTGGACGTCCAGCACCGTCCATGGCAGCCAATAAGTTAAATGAGTGCCCTTAACAGCGATGATCACTGACCGATCGGAATTAACGGGTCACTTTATCTTCTTAGTGGACAACATGATCCTCACTTAAAAGCCTTAAAGTGAAATCGCTTATTCCTGCAGTGTGTCGCCATGCCCAGTATGGGGGGGGGTCAGCGGGGGTCTCGCGTCTGCTCAAATGCAGCCATCCGTGCCAGCGAGCGGGACAGCGAACAGCGTCTCCGTCCGTGTGTAATGTGAGTTTAATGACAGATTAAGTCACCTCGCTCGCCCGCGTTTGGCCGAGAGGCCCGGCGAGAAAGCCGAGCGGACCCAAACAGTGTTAACAAATCTGTCTGGGTAACATGAGCCGCTCCGGTCCGGGCAGTAGCCCCAGACGATGCGGCCGGCTGCCCGTCTGGCCGCCTGTCTGGCTGGCTGTTTGGCCTGTACCGAGCAAGGCCCTCTTCTGGAAGACTCTGGGCTCTGCACTGGCAGACGTTCAAAAGGCCAGCAGGGTTGTGTACGTGCAAGTGGAGACAGGCTTCTCTCCAGCTTCCCTTCCACAACCCTAGGGCAATTGTCTTCTCGTGCAAGGGCAGACAACCGCTCTCATCAACTACACCGGTTCTACATCTAAAGTGCCAACAATTTATGCATGTAGGGCTTGAAATCCTCTCGTCTTCTTTGGAAGATTTTCAAAAAACACCACCTTGTGTGTTAGCAAAGGTCGCACAATTAAAGTTGCTCTAGATCAGGGATGTCAAACTCATCGATGACGTAGGCCCATGGGTCGACAATATAAATGGCCCAGTGGCCTGGACGTACAGTGGGGAGAACAAGTATTTGATACACTGACAATGGCAAAACCCATTGGCAGTGTATCAAATACAGTGCCTTGCAAAAGTATTCGGCCCCCTTGAATCTTGCAACCTTTCGCCACATTTCAGGCTTCAAACATAAAGATATGAAATTTTATTTTTTTGTCAAGAATCAACAACAAGTGGGACACAATCGTGAAGTGGAACAACATTTATTGGATAATTTCAACTTTTTGAACAAATAAAAAACTGAAAAGTGGGGCGTGCAATATTATTCGGCCCCTTTACTTTCAGTGCAGCAAACTCACTCCAGGAGTTCAGTGAGGATCTCTGAATGATCCAATGTTGTCCTAAATGACCGATGATGATAAATGGAATCCACCTGTGTGTAATCAAGTCTCCGTATAAATGCACCTGCTCTGTGATAGTCTCAGGGTTCTGTTTAAAGTGCAGAGAGCATTATGAAAACCAAGGAACACACCAGGCAGGTCCCAGATACTGTTGTGGAGAAGTTTAAAGCCGGATTTGGATACAAAAAGATTTCCCAAGCTTTAAACATCTCAAGGAGCACTGTGCAAGCCATCATATTGAAATGGAAGGAGCATCAGACCACTGCAAATCTACCAAGACCCGGCCGTCCTTCCAAACTTTCTTCTCAAACAAGGAGAAAACTGATCAGAGATGCAGCCGAGAGGCCCATGATCACTCTGGATGAACTGCAGAGATCTACAGCTGAGGTGGGAGAGTGTGTCCATAGGACAACAATCAGTCGTACACTGCACAAATCTGGCCTTTATGGAAGAGTGGCAAGAAGAAAGCCATTTCTCAAAGATATCCATAAAAAGTCTCGTTTAAAGTTTGCCACAAGCCACCTGGGAGACACACCAAACATGTGGAAGAAGGTGCTCTGGTCAGATGAAACCAAAATTGAACTTTTTGGCCACAATGCAAAACGATATGTTCGGCGTAAAAGCAACACAGCTCATCGCCCTGAACACACCATACCCACTGTCAAACATGGTGGTGGCAGCATCATGGTTTGGGCCTGCTTTTCTTCAGCAGGGACAGGGAAGATGGTTAAAATTGACGGGAAGATGGATGCAGCCAAATACAGGAACATTCTGGAAGAAAAGCTGTTGGTATCTGCACAAGACCTGAGACTGGGACGGAGATTTACAGTGCCTTGCAAAAGTATTCGGCCCCCTTGAACCTTGCAACCTTTCGCCACATTTCAGGCTTCAAACATAAAGATATAAAATTTTTATTTTTTGTCAAGAATCAACAACAAGTGGGACACAATCGTGAAGTGGAACAAAATTTATTGGATAATTTAAACTTTTTTAACAAGTAAAAAACTGAAAAGTGGGGCGTGCAATATTATTCGGCCCCCTTGCGTTAATACTTTGTAGCGCCACCTTTTGCTCCAATTACAGCTGCAAGTCGCTTGGGGTATGTTTCTATCAGTTTTGCACATCGAGAGACTGACATTCTTGCCCATTCTTCCTTGCAAAACAGCTCGAGCTCAGTGAGGTTGGATGGAGAGTGTTTGTGAACAGCAGTCTTCAGCTCTTTCCACAGATTCTCCATTGGATTCAGGTCTGGACTTTGACTTGGCCATTCTAACACCTGGATACGTTTATTTTTGAACCATTCCATTGTAGATTTGGCTTTATGTTTTGGATCATTGTCCTGTTGGAAGATAAATCTCCGTCCCAGTCTCAGGTCTTGTGCAGATACCAACAAGTTTTATTCCAGAATGTTCCTATATTTGGCTGCATCCATCTTCCCGTCAATTTTAACCATCTTTCCCTGTCCCTGCTGAAGAAAAGCAGGCCCAAACCATGATGCCGCCACCACCATGTTTGACAGTGGGGATGGTGTGTTCAGGGTGATGAGCTGTGTTGCTTTTACGCCAAACATATCGTTTTGCATTGTGGCCAAAAAGTTCAATTTTGGTTTCATCTGACCAGAGCACCTTCTTCCACTTGTTTGGTGTGTCTCCCAGGTGGCTTGTGGCAAACTTTAAACGAGACTTTTTATGGATATCTTTGAGAAATGGCTTTCTTCTTGCCACTCTTCCATAAAGGCCAGATTTGTGCAGTGTACGACTGATTGTTGTCCTATGGACAGACTCTCCCACCTCAGCTGGAGATCTCTGCAGTTCATCCAGAGTGATCATGGGCCTCTTGGCTGCATCTCTGATCAGTTTTCTCCTTGTTTGAGAAGAAAGTTTGGAAGGACGGCCGGGTCTTGGTAGATTTGCAGTGGTCTGATGCTCCTTCCATTTCAATATGATGGCTTGCACAGTGCTCCCTGAGATGTTTAAAGCTTGGGAAATCTTTTTGTATCCAAATCCGGCTTTAAACTTCTCCACAACAGTATCTCGGACCTGCCTGGTGTGTTCCTTGGTTTTCATAATGCTCTCTGCACTTTAAACAGAACCCTAAGACTATCACAGAGCAGGTGCATTTATACGGAGACTTGATTACACACAGTTGGATTCTATTTATCATCATCGGTCATTTAGGACAACATTGGATCATTCAGAGATCCTCACTGAACTTCTGGAGTGAGTTTGCTGCCCTGAAAGTAAAGGGGCCGAATAATATTGCACGCCCCACTTTTCAGTTTTTTATTTGTTAAAAAAGTTTAAATTATCCAACAAATGTTGTTCCACTTCACGATTGTGTCCCACTTGTTGTTGATTCTTGACAAAAAAATTAAATTTCATATCTTTATGTTTGAAGCCTGAAATGTGGCGAAAGGTTGCAAGATTCAAGGGGGCCGAATACTTTTGCAAGGCACTGTATCTTCCAACAGGACAATGATCCAAAACATAAAGCCAAATCTACAATGGAATGGTTAAAAAAATAAACGTATTCAGGTGTTAGAATGGCCAAGTCAAAGTCCAGACCTGAATCCAATGGAGAATCTGTGGAAAGAGCTGAAGACTGCTGTTCACAAACACTCTCCATCCAACCTCACTGAGCTCGAGCCGTTTTGCAAGGAAGAATGGGCAAGAATGTCAGTCTCTCGATGTGCAAAACTGATAGAAACATACCCCAAGCGACTTGCAGCTGTAACTGGAGCAAAAGGTGGCGCTACAAAGTATTAACGCAAGGGGGCCGAATAATATTGCACGCCCCACTTTTCAGTTTTTTATTTGTTAAAAAAGCTTAAATTATCCTATAAATGTTGTTCCACTTCACGATTGTCTCCCACTTGTTGTTGATTCTTGACAAAAAAAATTAAATCTTTAATCAATCTTTATGTTTGAAGCCTGAAATGTGGCGAAAGGTTGCAAGATTCAAGGGGGCCGAATACTTTTGCAAGGCACTGTACTCCCCACTGTATTTTGGAAACCGTCAGGGGCACCAGCATGCTCACACCACTGGCCTGGTGGGAACAGCAAAAATAATGTGGTTTAAAGTAGAGCTGAAACGAATACTCGAGCAACTCGAGTAACTCGAGTTTAAAAACTGGTCCGAGTAATTTTATTCACCTCGAGTAATCGTTTATTTTGACAGCTCTAAGCGTCACGTTTTGCTCGGACTACTTTTAATGCGGGACAATGCGCTGATATCATGTGCGTAGAGGAAGAAGCGAAAAAAAAAAAAAAAAAAAAACTTACTGCAGTCAACAGCCGCTACAAACGACGCCGACGTTGCTAAATACTAGCCCGCACGATGTTACGTTGGTAGCAGGTAGCGTCTGATGAGTCTCATAGAGATCACATGTATGTTGAACTAGATGGATATTGACAGACTCGGCCGCGTCTGGGCAGCGTTAGTAAACAGCCGCCATCTTAAAGCAGTAGAGTGCTAAGCGCTAATAAATAAGATTAACGTTACGGTCTCTAGTTCACTTAACATTAGCCCTGCAGAGGGCTAGGCTTCTATTGATTATGACCACTGTCGATGCGTGGCTAACGTGTCTTACATACAGGCTTTAACATAACATAGTGAAGTGGAGTGATGAGGGTGTAAAATTAAAACTCAATAATGCTAACTATCAATTTTAGCTCAGTAGTCATTGCTGGATAAAACACCAAGTAGCACTGGTCCCTAATGTGCTCCAATACAGCCTGTATCATACATTTATTTTAAACACTGCAAAACCTCAAAATCCTATCAGGACTTACAGTTTAGTCTAACTTAAAACTTAACTAGAACTTAAAAATGGCTTGACACAAATAGAAATTCAATTGAAACACATGGGGAAAAAATCCTAACTTTTAAGTGATGTGTGTTATCAAGCGTAACGGCATTTTTAGGTAAGATATATATATATATATATATATATATATTTTTTTTTAATAAGATCTAAAAGTTTTTTGAGTGAAAGCAGTGAATTAGTCTTTTTTTTAAATTCTAGTTACATCTGAGATGCAATTGTTGGCTGTTTTCAACAATATACATCGAAAATAAAGACATTGATTGACTGAAAATGGTTCAAGATTAGATGAAATGTCTTGTTTTCTCATGTATATTTATACACGTTATTTATGCACGTCCAAAGATAACAACAGGACTCCTCCACACAGCCCCTGACTGGAAGCTCCACGTTGACCTGGGAAAACAGCTGAGGTTCCCCCAGCACATAGCAACAACATCGCTTCGGCCAGACATGATCATCCTCTCAGAGGCTTCAAAACACCTGATCATGCTGGAACTTACCGTGCCCTGGGAGGAGCGGATTGAGGAGGCCAACGAGAGGAAACGGGCCAAGTATCAGGAACTAGTGGAGGAGTGCAGGGGAAGGGGCTGGAGGACTTTCTATGAGCCCATAGAAGTCGGCTGTTGAGGCTTCGCAGGACGCTCCCTCTGTAAAGCCCTTGACCGGCTGGGAATCACAGGGGTGGCCAAGAAAAGGGCCATTCAGTCTGCAAGTCAAGCTGCAGAGAAAGCCACAAGGTGGTTGTGGTTGAAGAGGGCAGATCCGTGGGTTGCTACTGGGACACAAGCCGGGACTTGATCCACCCCGGCTGGGTCACTAGGACGAGGGTGTCTGATGTTGCGAGACCCGAAACACTCAATGAATCCTAGATACATCACTGATGATGTGTCCCAGTGCATCCAGGAGATGTATCTTTCAAGTAATTGCTCTTCACCTAAAAATATATTTGTTTTATCCGATTACTCGATTAATCGATAGAATTTTCAGCCGATTACTCGATTACTAAAATATTCGATAGCTGCAGCCCTATTTAAGTCCTTCATTGAGTTCGCTAAAGAAAAAAAATCTACCAATGGACAAACTTGTGGTCCGTGTATGGTTGGAAAAAACATAGGATTCGTGTCGTTTCTTCGTGAACATGAAAAGAGACGTATCCTAAGTTTCTCAATGCCTGTATGACGCTTAACCATATCAAGTATCAACCAGACTACAAAGCCATCAGCAACACCATGCAGCGCCAGAAGTCGCATTAATGGTGAGAAATACTCATTGGTTAGCAACAGCATAACAATGTTATTAAAAAGAATTCGGAGATTTATTGTGCTTTAAAAATGTTGAAATGACATAAAATGCAAACATTACTCATATTTTTAGTTTTAAACATATTGTGTGGCTCTCACGGAATTACATTTTTAAAAATGCGGCGTTTATGGCTCTCTCAGCCAAAAAGGTTCCCGACCCCTGCTCTATATGCACAAGTTGAATGGATTGGATAACCAGGGTACCGTGGTTTTAATTTTGAAGAACATCTCAGTGCAACCTAAATTATATCCGTGACAAAGTTGTTTTTTTAAAATCCATAACGAAGATGACCCGTAGAATTTTTATGATGCACTGCACTACAAATCATAATGCACCTCGTGCGTGCGCGCTGTTAGCATCATTAGCATCAACATCACAACAGCAGGCAATCGCACAGTACTGTGTGCTAACGTAAGGAACTGCTCTGATGCCTTAGTTGTTATGTTCGACGAAAGCCTCAACAAGACAACCAAGTCCAAACAGTTGGACCAGCATGTGAGGTATTGGATCGGCGACCAAGTCGCATCCAGATACTTTGGGTTGCAGTTTATGGGTCATGCGAAGGCAGTGGACCTGCTTAACATTTCAAAGTAAGTTGCCAATTTCTCCAATTAAAATGTGTTAGATGCAATAATGCATTTCTGCACGGTTTGCCTTTCGAATGAATGTGAATTTTGTAGTTTTAACTCAAGAGTTAGCCATGTTCAATGGGGTATTGGCAGGTGCACTAGCCTTAGCATGGATAAAAGTTGTAGATCCACCATCACCCTCAGATACACAACACGGTTGACACTATTATTGGAACGAGTGCAGGGTAACGTTGATCTGAATAACATGGCATGGTGATAGGCAAATTATAATGTAGGTGATAGTAAAACACCTCCTGGTATATTTAAATGTTTTTCTTGATTGAATAAGAGTATGGATTTTCTCTGTCTGATTAAAAGAAATGTCTTCAATAGCTAACAAAGGATTAACATGTGTTTTCTATACTTCTTGTAATGTGATTAGAAAAAAACAATTACCAAGGGAAATGGTCATGTGTAGCTTTTTTATTTTGTGGTAATTAGTGGTAATCTACTGCCATTTAGTGGCTGTTTTTTAAACTTTCACTGCCAATTGCAAAATTTTCCCAATCACTTTACAGTTAAGGTGACCAACTTGACAATCACCAACCTACCACCTTGACTAGGTCCTGTTAAAAGGGAAACCTGTTGTATTGCAATTGTAATTTCTAAAGTTGCTTTACAAAAATAGTGTAAAATCCATTTTATCCTGGGGGGAAAAATCTGAAAGACCTTATATTTAAATGTGTTTTAATTGTATCTTCAGTAAATGTGTATTCTTTTGTCAAACACACTTAGTAATTGAGGTTAAATTTGATGTTCCTTGCTTTATTTTTTAAATATGATTCAATATTATCGAAATAATGGGTGCGAGAAAAGTATTAATTTTCAGTTGAAATGGCATTAAAAAAGGTCTTAAAAGTCTTGAATTTAGATTTATCAATACTGGGGGGACCCTGATAACAACGCACTGAAGGGGCTCTCGACCTAACTCTATGAAGTGAGGGGAAACTGACTGATTTAAGATCATATTTAAGTTAATGATGACAGG
Source organism: Corythoichthys intestinalis (assembly GCF_030265065.1). NCBI lineage: Eukaryota > Metazoa > Chordata > Actinopteri > Syngnathiformes > Syngnathidae > Corythoichthys > Corythoichthys intestinalis. The sequence goes on along the minus strand of NC_080397.1, from coordinate 63,219,414 downwards.
TTGTATGATTACTGATTCAAGCTAATATTCTGGCAACTTAATAGTGAATATGTCAGCATTTTTTTGTTATGTTTTTAAATAAAACAACACCAAGTTATTTGGGGGGGGTAAGAATATCTTGGGGGGGGGGGGGCTTAAGCCTAAGGACTACATTAATTTGATTACAAAAGTAATAGATCGAGAAATTCGTGATTTACTTTTGCTTCCACGCAAAATATCATGCGGAGAAGGGAGCGGAGGCCTTAAGTTTGACAACTGCGCGCTAGCCAGATCTGGTGATCAGCGTCCACTCAATCCAGAGGTTTTAGTCCGAGCAACAACAGGTGGAGCTTTGGCCTCCAAACCGCTTTAGTATTCTGAGACCGAAGGAACCCTGTGACCTAACGGCCGGGCGCATCCACGCCGGCTCGGCAACAGCGCGGCCCAAACCATTTCTTTAAGATTAAGTCCTCCTAAGCGCACTTATGCTTAAGGAATTGCGTGAGGCAGCGAGAAGGGTAAGCCACAAGTACGCCGTTGCCAGATGGCTCGCGCGACGACCGGTGGGTCATTCAGTCTAGCGTCTTCTAGGTCATACAACCGGCCTATACATAGGAGAAAGCGGCTTATACCTGCCGTAAGGAAGAGTGTGGAGGGTAGAAGAAAAGATCCATAATAGACTGCAAAGGTTTCTTACGGTTGGTAGCAAAAAGTCAGCTTTGGCTTGAAGTGCTCTTTGAATATCAACTTGCGCAAAGCATTTGATATCAAATTCCAGCAAACACACAAAGAAGGCGCAGAGGGAAACATTGCTTCGGCAACAACCCCCAATACCTAAGTAAATAGGTATAAAAGTGTCCTGTGTCACCACATAAAAAATGTTTTGTTTTTTACTACAACGTCCCTTGTACGTAGCCAAACTGCAGCTTTTGGAATATGTAAAGAGGTTGTCCGCCTGATTGCCTACCTGAGCGGTCCACTGTCGGACAAAGCTAAGGCAGCCCCGCCCGGCAAACACTCAAGATGCTAATTGGAGCAATCCAGCCCTGTGGTTTTGCAAGTGTGAATAGTATTCACTAATGAGGACCTCAATGCTCACAAAAGATATGCTGATTAGAGTCAGAGGACTATTCTCTGGATCTAAAAGGGATTTGTATCAACTGATCCACCCTTGGTAGTTCTTTACGTTAACAGTAGAAAACAAACAGAAGGACACTTCTCTCTAAGCAGCTTACTTCTACTCGAGTTTTGCAGGTTAGCAAGTTCACACAGTTTAATGTTATGCTAACTCTGATGCAGCTCGGACTTTCAGCATAGGTGGAGTTTGACTTTTGTGGCAGGGAGGGGAGGGGGGCAAAACATGTTGATGACTCCGAAATGCAGTGTCAACAATAAAATTACCGTATTGGCCCGAATATAAGACGGCCCTGATTAAAAGACGACCCCCTCTCTTTCAAGACTCAAGTTTGAAAAAAGACTTTTTGAACACCAAATTAATTTTTATACAGAAAATAATTACAATACATCCGAAACAAATGATTATAACAATATATTTGACAGAAAAAGCATTTTATTTTGCCTCATTGAAATCTTAATATCTGAACATTTAAATATGTCAACTAAAGTGCAATCACATTCGTAAATGAATGGCTTCTGGTTTTTGAAGTGTAAATAAACCAATCTATTGTGATAAAACAACAAAATTGCAATAACTGCATTAAACATCAAAGTGAAGTCTAACTGTAACTGTAGTCTGGAAACAAATCTGAATAAAGAAAAACATTGCAATAAAATAATGAGAGTAGCTGAGATCTATCATGACAGAACAACGCTTCAATGATATCTGGCGCCATCTAGCGTCGTGAATAGGTATACTGTCTAGACCGTGAATATAAGACGACCCCCTCTTTTTCAGGCTTATTTCAATGCAAAAAACACAGTCTTATATTCGGGCCAATATGGTAACTTGCAAGATATATGCTCGCTTAGTAGCTTAGCCAATGCTCGTAAATACAGGCATCCCAGCTAACCCACTCAATATGAAATTAATAGCATTTATATAATAGTTTAAGAAAAACAAGCAGAATATATTTGATATTATGAAAAGGTGGACTTGGAATGGTTAGACCTGTCAGCGCCAAGACAATGGGCAAATAAGGACAGAAAGATACTTCTGACCATGGAAGCCCAATGCGCGCATCATGCAGCTGATTGAGCAAGATGGCAAAATCCTTAACACTCGTTGCCTTGGCAACAGTAATGCCCGTATTCTCCTGTCCAATCCAGAAACAGACAATAATCCTTAACAACGCCCGAACACATCCTTCTTCCGGACCACAGCTTGCCTCACCAGAGCCTTTAAAAGACTGAATGTTTAACTAATCGTTGTGTTGTCATTTTTCTTGGGAAACTTTTGTTGACTTGTAATATGGTGACCCTTGAGCCAGCTTGCCTCCTCGCCTGGGTCTCTCTGTTCCATGTGATTGCTGCCGACTTGGAATAAGTTGTCAACTTGTTTTTCAAAGACTTTTTCCAGCTTTTAAAATAGAGTCAGTGGAAGGGGTTAAGACTAGGGCTGTCAAAATTATCGCGTTAACGCGCGGTAATTAATTTTTTAAATCAATCACGTTAAGATATTTGACGCAGTATTCTGACTTTTGGTAAGTTTTACAGCAAGGTTTTTTGTGCTGTCTAACAGCGAACTCTTGTGGTCGCTTTGCGACATGGTTTATTGCTTTCTTGCCAGTTCAATATGGCTGCACGACGTCTCGGGCTAACGCCTACGTTGTAATGTTGTGCTTATATTTTTTAGTTTCACTACGGTCTAAAGAGGACAATGGTTTGAGGCCATTTTATTCATAAATCAGATGAAAAAGGAAGAAGTCTGATTATTAAGGCGTCGTTCACTAGCTGTCTAGCTTTGGAAAAAGTAGACGCTTCGGAGTGAGGACAGCATAGACAGATTTAAATGACAGTAGAGTGAAATGCCCACTACAGTCCTTATGTACCGTATGTTAAATGTATATATCCATCTTGTGTCTTATCTTTCCATTCCAACAAATTATTTTACAGAATATATATATAATTTACAGAAAACTATGGGATATTTTATAGATGGTTTGAATTGCGATTAATTACGATTAATTAATTTTTAAGCTGTAATTAACTCGATTAAAAAATTTAATCGTTTGACAGCCCTAGTTAAGACTAAGGTGAATGCGCGAAGTTTGGCCTTTTGGCTGGGTTGTTAGATTTCCGCCGGCCCGGGTCTTTGGAATTGCGCTAGCAGGGTTCCGACGGTTCAGCTGGCAAATGTCACTGCGGACACGAAAGTGAGGCGAGTGTACGATTTTATGGCGCGGAGGTCAAAATAAAAGCATGTGATTTTGTCTGTATGGTATGAATGAGCTACGACGTGCCTGTCAGGCAGAACAACCCCTGCACAGTTGACACCCTGGGCCTACATGACCCAAAATGTGATGTCCACGTATGAGGACAGCAGGTCTTTATTGGGTTCATTTTTTTAAAATGACTAAAAATAGTCACTTGCCAGGGTTAAAATGCGCTTTGGCAATATTTTGCCGTCTTCCCCATAGCTCTGTTACACACACACACACATGATCCTAAGTAGCGTATGAACAAAGGATGTTATTTTTGTAGAAAAGAGCCGCTGCTGAAGGTTATCCAAATGAACACCTCAAGGCTGAAATCAAGTCGGCTCTCCAATGAGTTTATTGAGTAAAGCTCGGCTTTGCTCAACGGAGCCGTTTTCACATTGCCTGCAGGAAACTAGCGTCTAGCGTATCGCTTTGAGTCAGCTTTTTTTTTTTTTAATCAGTTTTTTTTCTTCCTCTGACGGCTAAAAGGCGAAACCTTCTCAAGTGAACATTTCCTGTCCTCCCTTTTTATGATCCTATTACTTAAACAGGAAGAGTATTATTAGTATTATTCGATATTATTGAATTTAATTTAGATTAGTTTCTCAGACTTGAGGGACCTCGGGCAAATAAATGCGAGGGCCAGACTCCACAAAGAATAGCTATAGCAGCGCGGGCCGTTAAAGCTTATTCTTCGATACGGATCTGTCGCGGGAGTTTGCGCTGAAGACCTACATGTGTTCCATCTGGCTTTGCCGTTATCCTCTCGGAGGACGCTGGAGCTGACCTCCCAAATATGTGAGCAAGTCCTTATCAAAAGGATCCCATACAAGTTCAGTTAGTGTACTCAATTACAGCTATGAGAAAGGCAGGAAATACCCCATAAATACAACCTTCAAATCAGTGCCGATTGCTGTAAGACTGCAAGGGAAGCTAAAAAAAAATATGTGATCCGCACCCGCGGACAGCACCAACCAAAACAAGTGCCGCTCGGCTGACGCTGCCCCGCGTGCGCCCGCCGGGAAGGCCGAATCTCGCGCGTCCTCTTATTTTAACCCTTTGTACTGACTCCATGTTTCAAAAGCTTGAAGAACACTCACCGAAAACAGGTTGACAATTTATTCGTCGACAATAGTAAAAACAAGGCAAAAACAGACGACGGAGGGACAATTCTGGATCCAAAACAAGGCTACATGTTTCCGAGCAGAAAAAAATTTGTGTTATCTCAGTGTCCAGTCTTTTTAAAGTCTTTGCTGAGGTGGGCCTTGTCGAAGGCGTTTCTGGGCGTTGCTTTTGGGTCATCCCCTCTGTGTTAAGACTACTGTTACCAAACTAATTCCCCATATGACAGAATGCAACATTCACCGTTAGACAAAACACAAAATGGTCGAAGGTCGCTTCAAGTCAACTTTCACCCGCCTTAAATTATGACAAAACGTCTTTTTACCTTTTTGGCTTTTGACGGTGCACCTAAAAGGGCTCCAGTTGACTCTTCCGCAGCCGTTCGTCCATCCCCTCCGTCATCTGTTTTTGCCTTGTTTTTACCATTGTCGACGAATAAATTGTCAACCTGTTTTCGGTCAGTGTTCTTTAAGCTTTTGAAACATGGAGTCAGTACAAAGGGTTAAAATAAGAGGACGCGCGAGATTCGGCCTTCCTGGCGGGCGCATGCGGGGCAGCGTCAGCCGAGCGGCACTTGTTTTGGTTGGTGCTGTCCGCGGGTGCGTCTGGGCCGGGGGGGTGAATTTCAACAGTATACTCTTGTGTTGACTAAATATGTGCTACAACAAACTTTTGTTCAGAATCAGCTTATCACCACTGTTAGGCATGTGCCGATTACAGGTTTCAAGGTACAGTGCCCTCCATTATTCTTGGCAACCCTGGTTAAGATGTGGTTTTTTAGCTTCTAATAATATTTTTTTTTAATTCAAATAATATGGGACCTTAATGGAAAAAAAGCGAAAAATCCAACCTTCAATACAAGTGCATTCATTCAGTGGGGAAAAAATCCCACATAAAGAAATAATTATTTGACATCAAATAATGTGTGTCACAATTATTAGCACCCCTGGTGTTATTACTTTGTACAACCCCCTTTTGCCAACAAAACAGCACCTAATCTTCTCCTATAATGTTTCAGAAGTTTGATTTTGTGTCTGGTGAACCATTTCTGTGTAGATTTGGCCATATGCTTGGGGTCATTGTCTTGCTGAAAGACCCAGTGACGACCCATCTTCAGCTTTCGGGCAGAGGGCAACAGATTTTGATTTAAAATGTCCTGGTATTTCAAAGCATTCATGATGCCATGCACCCTAACGAGGTTCCCAGGGCCTTTGAAAAAGCCCCACAGCATCACTGACCCATCCCCATACTTCACAGTGGGTATGAGGTGCTTTTCAGCATGCGCATCTTTCGTGGCACGCCAGACCCACTTAGAGTGTTTGTTGCCAAAAAGCTCAATCTTGGTCTCATCTGACCAAAGCACACGGTCCCAGTTGAAGCCTGGGAAAAGCACCTCATACCCACTGTGAAGTATGGGGGTGGGTCAGTGATGCTGTGGGGCTGACAAAAGTATTGGCACGTGAGGCATGTGCGTTAATTGCATCAAATATTTTAACGTGATTAATGAAAAAAATTAATTACTGCCAGTTAACGCGATAATTTTGACAGCCCTACTTGAAATATTTACGTAAAAGGTACATTTACGTAACAAATACAATAAGAAAATGTCACATATTGACACATATCAGAAGAGCATTTTGGTCAGACAAAAACTCGCACGCATCTTCCAAGCACGTCACATCATCGTGATGAAAAAAATGTTCTTCGGCAAGAAGAAAATGGCATTTTTGTCGGGAGTAGGCTTGACATGGATGTTGCCTTTTTTTCTTTCCCGTTAAGTGTCCTCCTTTTTGGCGTTCGGTCCCCTAAGTCAAAAGTCTAACTCTGGCGGTCTGCTTCCATCGCGTGCCTAGTTGACCAGGAGGCAGAGGCTGGCAGCCAAGCCTATTTATTGTGACAGGATATCCTCTTCACTTGACATGAGTCTACTAGTGAGCATCACATGTAGCCTTCCTGGCACGGGCCGCCGAGCGGCCAGGTGCCACACCGGGCCGGTGGTGCTCTAAGCTGCCGGAACTAGCTTTGCCAGCGTTGCGGCTTATGCACAGCTGACTAACTGTACAGACCTAATGTTGCCTTAAAAATGGAATTTTCAGTAAAATACTGACAGCTGTGGTTCTAAGTATGTAGCTCTTCATATAAACAGTATATATGGCAGAAAACATTAAGGTGACTTCAAATTCCGCTCTGAGACCCCCAATTTGGCCAAATTTCAAAATTGTCCGATATGCACGTGTGATACATCATTGGAAAGCTTAAAATCTCAATGTTCTGGGGGAGTAAAAATTTTGAACAGGAGGGCATTTTAGAGGAAAAAAGTTTTTTAAACAGCAAAACCCTTCCTAAAGGCGAGATCACGCGAGAACAGAATTACAGACACCACGATTTTAAAGAGTTATCATTGCGTACTTACCGCTTTTCAATCCCAAAACTCCATGTAGCATGTATCACCGAGTGTCAATACACGGCTGTGAATGGCTACAGCCGAATTTGGGGGGGATTTTATGGGTGAAAAATGTTAATATAACAAGCGTCGCGATGCAGAAATCGCAGACATCAAGGAGTGGTCGAGATTTTATTTTTCATATAGTTATCCTTTTAAATGTTTTTTTTTTTGTTTTTTTTTTCAAATTTTTTTGTTTGGATCCATTATTTATCATCCAACATATCAGAGAAAATGCGTCAGTAACAAAAAAAAAAATACAGTTAAGCGATAGTTATGAGGTAGATATCCCTGACTTTTTTACAGACCCCATTTTTTTCATTGTGACGTCATTTGTTTAAAAGTTTAAAATACGCGCGTGAATAATTTTTTTAAAAGTTTTTTTTTTTTTTTTTTTCTTTTTCAAAAAACGAAATATAAGACATCAATTAATGATTCAAAGCTAAAAATGACCGACATTTTGAACATTTTGAATAATAAATACAATTACCTTCGTTTTTTGGCTGGGTTGAAACAAAAGCGTTTGCGCGACGTTTGTAAACGGGGGTTTTCAGGGTAAAACGGACAAATTAAAAATAGTCCGGGGACTTAATGCACCATGAATCTTCTATGGCAGCATATAGACATGTTGTTCTATCAAACACAAGTTTTTTTCGCTTAAAATACAGCAGTTTATTTTAAAGACGGTTGCAAGAGCAGAAACTGCTTTTTCAGTCTTGTCTGTATTTTCCGCCATATGTATATATTAGGGCTGTCAAACGATTAAAATTTTTAATCGAGTTAATTACAGCTTAAAAATTAATTAATCGTAATTAATCGCAATTAATCGCAATTCAAACCATCTATATAATATGCCATATTTTTCTGTAAATTATTGTTGGAATGGAAAGATAAGACACAAGATGCATATATACATTCAACATATGGTACATAAGGACTATTGGTTTATTATAACAATAAATCAACAAGATGGCATTAACATTATTAACATTCTGTTAAAGCGATCCATGGATAGAAAGACTTGTAGTTCTTAAAAGAAAAATGTTAGTACAAGTTATAGAAATTTTATATTAAAACCCCTCTTAATGTTTTCGTTTTAATAAAATTTGTAAAATTTTCAATCAAAAAATAAACTAGTAGCCTGCCATTGTTGATGTCAATAATTACTTACACAATGCTCATGGATGCTGAAGCCTATAAAATCAGTCGCACCCAAGCACCAGCAGAGGGCGGCAAAACTCCATAAAACAGAACAAGTGAGTGCTTCACTGTGTACTGTCATTTAAATCTCTCTGAGCGGGGCATCTGCGTTAATTGAGTCAAATATTTTAACGTGATTAATTTAAAAAATTAATTAACGCCTGTTAACGCGAACATTTTGACAGCCCTAGTATATATCTTTCAAACAATGTGGTATCGGAATGGTATCAGTGTCGGCTGATAATGCACAGCCAGGTATCGTATCAGGGCCAAAAAATGGTATCGGTGAAACACTAGTTGTAAAGTTGTCATGTGGGATAAAAACATGGTTGCTACAAAGAAGGGTAGCCTATTTTAATGCTCCAACAATACATCATAAGTTTTAGCCAACTCGGAATAAATAAAAGGAATGTAGTGTTTAACCCTTTGTAGCAGGGGCGTCAAACTCGCGGGCAATCAAATCTCACGTGGGCGGTATTAGTTTAGAACAATTCCCCTCTCCCAGTCAAAATACACTGGACTTTGAGCACCGTCACTGGCAGCCAATGAGCTCACAAGTTAGCGACACCAAATCTATGGGAAGTAACTGAAGGACCTCCTAGCCAGATTGATGGAATCACGCCAACCGAACTGCCGGACCCGCGCTGGTCCAGATCCAACGACACAGGCCGGCGAGATTCCGACAACCCGGCCAAGAGGACAAACTCCGCGTGTTCACCTTAGTCTTAAACCCTTGTACTGACTCCATTTCGAAAGCTGGAAAAAGGTTTTGAAGCACAAGTTGACAATTTATTCGGGTCGACAGCGATCAAACGGCAAGGCGAAACAGAAACAGACTCAGGCGAGGAGGCAGACGCGATCCAAGGTCACCATATCACAAGTCAACTAAAGGTTCCCGAGAAAAAATGACAATGCTTAGTTAAACTTTCAGTCTTTTGAACCCCTTCGTGGGATGGGCTGTGGGCAGGAAGAAGCGTGGGTTTAGGGGTTGTTTAGAATTATTGTCTGTTTGTGGATTGGACAGGAGGATTTGGGAGTTACTGTTGTCAGGACAACGAGGGTTGTGGATTTTGCCACCTCGTTGTCAAAGGGGCTCTTGGAGTCTTGTCAGTCGTGTTATCAGTTGGATACCGGGCGTTCTCCGAAGGTTCCTTGTGTTGGGACAGGGCGTCCCGCCATTTGTTCTGGACTGCCCGAGAGAACTAATTGTGAGAAGTGGCGGTGCAGACGTGGGCTTGTTAGCGTCAATCTTGCTCAGTCAGTCGCATGACGCACACGTTGGGCTTCCGTGCTAAGAAGGCGTCATGTATCTCTTACGCCCTATACTCTGCTTGTTTTCCTTAAACTATGGTATAAGTGCTATTGTTTTATGGCTGGGAGTGAATGAGTTAATGTGACGCCCCTGCTATAAAGGGTAACACACTACATTCCTTGAACTGGTACGAAGTCGGGAAAGTGGCATACTCAAATATCAAGACAATCAATTAGCCCGTCCCTTGACATGTCGGGCCCCTGCCAAGATATCGGTCACCTGGAAAGTGGGCCACAATGGCGACCGCGTTGAAACGGCGGGGTAACACGAGACCCACTTACCATATAATAGGTAGGCCTTTGTTTGCTTTTCCGGCTTACCTAAAGAGTCCGCGAGACAAGAGAAAGCCCGGAGGTCCCCACGAGAGGAACACTTGAGAGGTCGGCGGAGAAAAAACAAACATCTGCGGGAGGTGTCAAATGAAAGAGCCCGCCGGCCAGTAAATAAAGTCGGCGGTGACACCTTGGGCAAGGCACCCTGGGCTTATGACTGCGGTGGTGAATGATCACGAGTTGTCAAAGTCTTCGCGGGACGCATGGCAGTTATGTGTACCATTAGCGCATGAATCGACAACTATTTTGATAGTTTACAGGAGAAGCTACCATAAAAGAGTAAAATATGACTAGGAAGGAAGGAAGGCCAGGAACCTTCTTTTCAAGAAAGACGTAAACGTTTCGCATGCAACAGGACGTGTCCCCGAAATGTTCCCAAATCAACCGGAAGTGACCTGATACCAGAACGTGTCCCCGAAATGTCCTCAAATCAACCAGAAGTGACCTGAAATCGGACGTGTCGCTAAAATGTCCTCAAATCAACAGGAAGTGATCCGATAAACAGGAAGTGTCCCCCAAATCAACAGGAAGTGTCCCCTGAATGTACCCATATCAACAGGAAGTGACCTGATGTCAACAGGACGTGTCCCTGCAATGTCCCAAAATCAACAGGGAGTGACCTGATATCAAAAGTAAATGTCCCCGTAATGTCCCAAAATCAACAAAAAGTGACCTGATATCAACAAGGTGTGTCCCCGAAATTTCCCCCGATCATCAGCAAGTTATCGACAAGAAGTGTCCCGAAATGTCCCCAAATTACAGAAAGTGACCTAATATCATTTGGAAGTGGACTAGAAATGTCCCCAAATCAAAAGGAAGTGACCTTATATCAACAAGAACTGTCCCTGAAATGTCCCCAAATCCACAGGAAGCGACCCGATATCACCAGGAAGTATCGCCCAAATGTCCCCAAATCAACAGGACGTGTCCCCGAAATGTTCCCAAATCAACAGGAAGTGACCTGATATCAAAAAGAAGTGTCCCTGAAATGTACCCAAATCAACAGGAAGCAACATCATATCAAGAGGAGGTGTCCCTGAAATGTCCCCCAATCAACAGGAAGGGACCCGATATCAACAAGAAGTGTCCCCCAAATTTCCCCAAATCAACAGGAAGTGACCTGATATCAACAAGACATGTCCCCGAAATGTCCCCAAATCAACAGGAAGTGACCTGATATCAACAGGACACGTCTCTGAAATGTCCCCAAATTAACTGGAAGTGACCTAACATTGACACAAAGTCTCACCAAAATTTCCCCAAATTAACAGGAAGCGACATGATATCGATAGGAAGTGTCCCCGAAATGTTCCCATTTCAATAAGAAGTGACCTGATATTAACTGGAAGTGTCCTCGATGTGTCCCCAAATCATCAGGAAGGCACCTTGAAATGTCCCCAAATCAGCAGGAAGTGACCCGATTTAGATAGGACGTGTCCCCGAAATGTCCCTAAATCAATAGGAAGTGAACCTATATCAACAGGAAGTGTCCCCAAAATGTCCCCCAATTAACAGGAAGTGACCTGATATCAACAGAAGTTGTCCCTGAAATGTCCCCAAATTAACTGGAAGTGACCTAATATTGACAGGGAGTGTCCCAGACATGTCCCTAAATCAAGAAAAAGTGTCCCCAAAATGTCCCCTAATCAACAGGAAGTGACCTGATATCAACAGGCCGTGTCACCGAAATGTCCCCAAATCAACGGGAAGTAACTTGATATCAACAGGACATGTCCCCAAATATCCCCAAATCAACAAAAAGTGACATATAAACAAGAAGTGTCCCTGAAATGTACCCAAATTAACAGGAAGCAGCCGCATAGCTCATATATTATCATGCCCCCCCAATAATTATTCTCTAAAATTTTACTGTTCATTGTACAACTTTGAAAACAGATCTCTGCCTCTAAGACGAACAAGTATTTTCGTCCAAAAGACTAAGACTGCATAACAGCGTCATCACAGACAAATTCTGTCAAAAAACTAAAAATGTTAACTGCATTGAAAGTAGGCTCTTAAAAATGATCATAAAGAACAGGAAAAACATAAGCGTCCCGTTTAGTGGCTTCAGGCCAGGCCACCGATAGAAAGTACCGCGTCCACCCTGCGGTTGAACTGAAGGACCACTGGCGTTGTCGGCAAGTACCCCATTAAGACGCGGGTCCCCTGATGCGGCGGCGTAAAGTTTAGCCGCGTGAAGATTTACTATCCTCTTCCAGCGTGGCGGGAGCAGAGGTCTCCCCTGGGCTTGGCTCGGTGCAGGTTCAAAGTGATCCACTGATGGTGCACTTCTCTTCAAAGCCAAGTGGCCACCGCCAGATCTGAGCCGTCCCTCAGAGGTGCAGTAAATCTGAGACGGGAGACATTCTCGACGACCCGTTCGGTGCGCTTCTATGCAACAATGCTGCTGCAACTCAAGGCGCTGATGTCCTTTCCATACAGGCAATATGTAGCTTGGAAGCTTTACATCAGGGGTGTCAGACTCATCTTTATCGTGGGCCGCATCGTTTCCTTTGAAGGGCTGACCCATAGAAATATTGGCTGCCATTGACGGCACTGCACGTCCAATACAGATTGACCGAGAGGGGTCGGCAGCAATCGAATGATCAGTCAATATGGATTCAGGGTCGCCAGATAGGAAAGAGTAGATTAGCCAAAAATTTGACTCAAGCAAGAGTAGCATGATTTCATATAGATAAATGTATGTACAGATGTATAGATGTACATGTATGTAAGGGCAGATGTATAGATGTATGTATGTACAGAAGCGTGTATGTATGTATGGATGTACAGATTCATGTATGTATAGATGTATTTATGTATGTATGTATAGATATATGTATGTATAGATGAATGTATAGATATATGTATGTATAGATATAATTATAGCTACGTATATGAATGTACTCATGTATGTCTGGATGTATAGATGCATGTATGTATAGATGTGTAGATGCATGTATGTATATATGCATGTATGTATGTATAGATAAGTTTGTATGCATGTACGGATATACGTATAGATACATGTATGTATATATGTATGGATGTGTTTGTATACATGTATGTACATATATGTATGTATAGATATAATTATAGATATATGAATGTATGCATGTATGTATGTATGGATGTATAGATGCATGTATGTATTTATGCATGTATGTATGTATGTATAGATAAGTTTGTATGCATGTATAGATATATGTATGGATATATGTATGGATATATGTATGTATATATGTATGGATATGCTTGTATACATGTATAGATATATGTATGTATGGATGTACAGTATAGATGAATATACGTATAGATGTATGTGTGTATAGATGCATGTATATATAGATGTATGGATGCGTGTATGTATACATGTTTAAATGCATGTATGTATACATGTTTAAATGCATGTATGTATGTATGTATAGATGGATATATGTATGTTTGTATAGATGCATGTATAGATAGATACAATATGTATGTATAGATACGTATGTATGTATAGATATGTATGTATGTATGTATGTATAGATAGATATGTATGTATGTATGAATGTATATATAGATATGTATGTATTGATATGTATGTATAGATATGTATGTATGTATGTATAGATATGTATATATGTAGAGACATATATATATGTATGTATAGATAGATATTTTAAGGACATATAAAAGAACGGACCAACAGAAGAGAAGAAAAAACAAATACATTCAACACCTACGCTAACTATGAATATAGTAGTGGTATCAATAGCTAATTGTATTTCCGGTTGACACCATGTGGAGGTCCTGATGACCGAAGAGAAAAATGAGGGAGAGGGCTAGAAAGAGATTTGATTGGGTGGTGTGGAGCATACAAAAATTTAGCAATGTGAGGTATAGAACCCAGTATTATGTGAATTTGTAAGTGTGGATATGTTAACATCCTATTCTATTCTGCCTGATCACTAATCCTGGCACTGATAGTTTCTCTTTGTCCAGTCGCACCCAGTCATGCGTGAATTCTATCAAACGTAATAGTCCTCCAGACAAGTGGAAATGCTGCACCTCCCCAGCCAATTGCGGGGTGAGTCAGCTCAGCCCATCCCTCCTCCCGCGGCTCCAGCAAGGGGTCTGCTGTCATCCCCCCGGGATCCAGAGTGGTCCCCCGGACAATCCGTGCCTCCATTGACCAGCCTTGAGGGAAGGGATGAGGGTATGCGCCACCTCTTTGCTCGAACCCACCAACTACCGCCGCAATCCCCCAACCGACACGGCGCACCATTGCCCACCAAGCCCGGGGCAACCCAGAGTGGGCGACAATCCGCCGACCCACCGGCACTCAACATGGCTTTTCCAAATAGGATGTATTTGCCACTGCATGTATAGTGTTTTCTATAATAGTTGCGAAATTTTAACTGATGATTTTCCAACTCATATAAATTTTATTTTACACATATCTACTAAGGATATTGTATGTGCAATTCCTGTCATATATTGCTCTTTCAGTTTCATATTGAACAAATTTACTCAGGGTCGTATATGTGATTTGTGTGTCACATGCTTTACATACAAGTTCCATATAAAACAATATATGAACGGTTTTAATTTTATATATGGGTAGATGGCAGCTAAACTGGCAAACAATTTGCAATAATTGCCAGGCTGCAATCCACTCGGCTAGAAAATAAATGTCAGCTTCAGTGGCAGCGCTTTGGCCCCCTTCACCGGGGGCTGACCTGGTCCACATGGAAAAAAAAAAAATCCTGTTAGGATTAAGTACTTGGGAAGTGTGTGTCGGTGGAAGCGAGGAACTCGTTCGGCTTATTGCAGATTTATAATAACTCGATTTGATAAAGGCCCAGGGCGCCCCGAGTACCAACATCTGGTCTCGGGTTCCGGCGCGAGCGCTGGCATCGACCCCGCGTGCCAACAATCGACCCCCTTCCTTTGCTCTCGGTTTCTTCGCGGCAGCCCACACAGAGGGTCCGCCGAGCCCAGGCGGTCCCTCACCCTCCCTTCCGCGAGACCCCCCTAGTAGGACCCTCCACCTCCCTTTCACTCTGAGGGCCCCCTTTCATGCACTGGTCCTGACAGTTGACCAACTTGAAAGCTGTAGCAGCCACACACACACAGCACGCGGCATTACAATCAAAGTGCTGGCCTTCTGCAAAAGATTTAAACCATGCGTCGAGTTAGGGTCTGCTCACCCAGCCAAAAACGAAATCGCACCCGCATATGGCAACATATTTAAACCTCAAGTTGTTTTCAACCTTCACTGCTTGTCATATGTCACATTTCATAATCATAAACGTAGCAGAGTCTCTCTCTCATAACAAATATTAGGAATTGTGGTGGAAACCTCTGGGAAGCTCACGATACGATACGCGATACAAAGCTCACTAAAGGGCTGCAGCAATCGATTATTATAATAGTCAATCGATGAACTAGTTAGTTCGAATAATTAATCGGATAAGGAACATAAAAAATTAAAATACCTAAGCTGGGCCTCAAACAGTCTAAAAAATAAATAAATAAATGAGGATCTAAGCACAACAAAAGAACATCTGGATTACTTACGTAGCAAAAGTCCGCTAGCTTAAATGCTATGAAATGCTAACTTTTATTTTTTGTTTGTTTTTCTCTCAATCGATGAAATAGTTAGTTTGAATAATCAAGTAATGGGATAAGGAACATAAAAAATCAAAATACCTAAGCTGGGCCTCAAACGGTCTAAAAAAATAAATAAAAATAAATGAGGATCTAAGTACGAAAAAAGAACATTTAGCTTGCTTACGTAGCAAAAGTCCGCTAGCTTAAATGCAATGAAATGCTAACTTTTTTTTTTTTTTTTTTTCCTCAATCGATGAAATAGTTTGAATAATCAAGTAATGGGATAAGGGACATAAAACATTAAAAATACCTAAGCTTAGCCTCAAACGGTGTAAAAAAATAAATAAATGAGAATCTAAGTACAACAACAACTTATGAAAGAGCTCACTGGAGCGGCTGCATATAAGCGCAGACTAAAACCAAATGCTGTTCCAACTATTTCCCTCAGATATCGAGTGAAATGCGCGCAATAAAGCGCCAAAGACAAGACACTCTGGCTGCTCTCTTAAGCAGCCAAGCCGCTCCTGTCGTTACAGCACTCGGCGAACCTTTGGGCATAACGCTAGTCACAGAGGAAGCTAATAATTCACTTCTATACTGTCAGTTCATCAGGCAGTAAGCATGTCTGTTCAGTATTCACCTAATACGAGTGATGCTGCTACTCAAACTGATCCAAACACATCCGATGCAATGGTACAGTGGCCAGCTGATGCGCGCCGAGCACTTACTATATAATAATAATAATTATAATACATTTTATTTCTAGAGCGCTTTTCAAGCCACACAAATGCCCCTTTCCCACTGAAACTAGTGGGTCAACACGCGTTTTTCCAAGCCGATGCAACCCACTAGCAATTGGCATTTGGCACCTTTCCCATTGACAAAAAAAAAGCCGTGTCTTGACATCACCACGCTAAGATGCGCTTCGACAAGTGCGACCGAATTCATTCAGTTCAAGGAAGTAAACAATGCAGGGCAAAATGGAAGCCTCCTTTCCGTTTGTGTTCTCTGTTTTCATGCTTTTTACTGCCCTCAAAATGGTCGAAATGCAGCAAAGGATCAACACTATGCTTGTGCTGAGGCAACGTAGGCGACGTGCTATTGCTAACGCTGCTACACTGACTGTTCGCTGTATGTGGATCCGGGCTAGAGCATATGGTTTTTGTTTTTGTTATGACACATCACGTACTAGCCTACGTCACCACGTAGATTAGGGTGTTGACTGTTGACCCGGGGTTTTGCTTTCACACTGCATGGCGATCAGAGCCGAGCTGATTTTAACGCGGGTCGCTTGGCGGGTTGATTGACACGGGTCGAAGCACCTTTCCCACTGCCACCAAAAGCCAATTGTTAGCGGGTTGACACGGGTTTTTTGGCCAGTGGGAAAGGGGTAAAAGACGCTTAATTTTCATTGGTAACACTTTACAATAAGGTCCCTTAATTAACATTAGTTAATGCATTTTTAGACAGTAACTCATGTTTAAGTAACATGACAATAATTCATTTAATCCCTTATCTAACATTTATTAAAATATTAATTAACATGAGTTAATGCATTAGTTAATGCATTTTAAGACAATAACTAATGTTTAAGTAAAATTACAATTAATATAATTGCTTATCTAACATTTATTAATATATTAATTAACATGAGTTAATGCATTCATTAATGCATAACCAGACAGTAACAAATAGTTTGGTAAAATTAAAAAAAAAAAAAATGCCTATATAGGATTAGGGCTTAGGGTTTGCCAATTTAAGCATTTATAATTTCTTAGTTAAGGGACACATGTGCTACACTTTACAATAAGGGTCCAAAAAACATTCAGTAATGGTTAATTAAGGTTAAGTAATACTTAACGTACCTCATAAATATTACTTAACCATAAGTAACCCACATACGTCCCTTAACTAAGAAATTATAAATGCGAAGTTAACAAACCCTAACCCTAATCCTAGAGAGCAGGGGTTCCCAAACTTTTTCTTGTGAGGGCCACAGGGTCAGTTTGTAACAGAAAAAGTGTGACGATTGCAGGAGTGCCTCAATGTGAAAATGTATTGTTTTTCAGAAAGCCACAATCAAATAACCCTTTCTGAATTCATCACGGAACAAAAGTACATAAAATAAAAATAATAATTTAATGGTAAATGGTGTTATACTTATATAGCGCTTTTCCACCTTTCAATATAAATATATAGGGCTGTCAAAATTATTCCATTAATGGGTGGTAATTTAAAAAAAAAATTTTTTTAATTAATCACGTTAAAATATTTCACGCATTTAACGCACATGCCCCGCTCAAACAGATTAAAATGACAGCACAGTGTCATGTCCATTTGTTACTTGTGTTTTTTGGTGTTTTGTCACCCTCTGCTGGCGCTTGGGTGCGACTGATTTTATGGGTTTCAGCACCATGAGCATTGTGTAATTATTGACATCAACAATGGCGAGCCACTAGTTTATTTTTTGTTAGAAAATTCTATTCAAACGAAAACATTAAGAGGGGTTTTAATATAACATTTCTGTAACTTGTACTAACATTTATCTTTTAAGAACTACACGTCTTTCTATCCATGAATCGCTTTAACAGAATGTTAATGTTAATGCCATCTTGTTGATTTATTGTTATAACAAACAAACACAGTACTTATGTACAGTATGTTGAATGTATATATCTGTTTTGTGTCTTATCTTTCCATTCCAACAATAATTTACAGAAAAATATGACATATTTTATAGATGATCTGAATTGCGATTAATTATGATTAATTAATTTTTAAGCTGTGATTAACTCGATTAAAAATTTTAATCCTTTGACAGCCCAAAATATAATATAATATAATATAATATAATATAATATAATATAATATAATACAATATAATAACACTATTAATTAAATAGATAATAACCAAATAACCCTCTCTGGGTTCTTCACAGAAAAAAGCCAGGAATTAAATAACACTATTGGGGGAAAAAAAAAAAATGTTCAGGGGGCCGGACAAAATGTGGAGTCGTAGTTTGGCCGTAGTTTGGGGACCCCTGCTATATAGGCCTATATTTTTTTTTAATTTTACCAAACCAGTAGTTACTGTCTAGTTATGCGTTAACTAATGCATTAGCTAATGCATTAACTCATGTTAATTAATATATTAATAAATGTTAGATCAGCAATCATATACTGTAATGTTACTTAAACATGAATTATTCTCTAAAAATGCATTAACTAATGCTAATTAAGGGACCCTTATTGTAAAGTGTTACCTTTTTATTTTCATGACTATTGACATTATTAACTCTCACTGAAGGTAATATGGACCACCCATACGTAGCTAAACGTGAGTTGGATGTTCAAGACATGGAGGACACACGATCCATGCCACGACACGACTCCGATCCTGACTATCACATGTGTGCATTCATAGTTGTATTACCTTCAGTGAGAGTTTATAATGTCGATAGTCATGAAAATAAAAATGCACCAATGACAAGGTGTGTTCAAACTTTTGGCCTGTACTGTATGTAAAGCACACGACAGCTCTGGATGCTAACAATCTACACAAATATACTGGGGTAAGTTTGAAAACGCAATAGCGGGATGCCGATCGATCGGGTCCGATCACGTCATTTTCAAAGTATCGGAATCGGCAAAAAAATATCGGACATGCCTTTTTTAATTATATACATATTTTTTAATCAAATCGTTTTCTAATTGTATTTAACGTTACAGACAAAATGTCTTACACTCATCAGTCTTTAGTTTTGTCTTAAAGTGGGGCTATCAAATTTATCGCGTCAACGGCGGTAATTTTTTTTTTTTTTTAATTAACCACGTTAAAATATTTAAGGCAAGTAACGCATGCGCTGCATGCCAACTCATGCATTGTCGCGTCCCATCTATAATGGCGCCGTTTTACCTATATGTAGAGCTAAAAGGAAGCGTAAAATGAGTAGAGTGAATTTTGGCAGTCTTTGGAGCCTTTTTTTAATTGGCTAAAGCCTTGCAATCCCTCCCTCAAAAATTAGAAATATCGTGGGAAGCAATGTTGGGAAGACAGGTAGTAGTTGATGTTTTTCTTAAAACCCTATGTTACTTCCCAACGCACAGAAGATATATCAATTGGAGCAAGTCATGGTTGCACTTCCCATCATGCATTTGGGCAGAACAGTTAAATGGCTACAGTATCATTTACTGAAAGCTCAACAAATACACTAGATGGCAATATTTAGTCACAATTTATAAAGTCAAATTTATCCTTTAAGAATTACAAATCTTTCTATCCGTGGATCCCTCTCATACAAAGAATGTTAATAATGTAAAGGCCATCTTGAGAATTTATTGTCATAATAAACAAATACAGTACTCACGTACTGTATGTTGAATGTATATATTCGTCCGAGTTGTATTCATTTTTTTCTTAATGCATTGCCAAGATGTATATGATCGGGAAAAATTATCGGGAATGATTGAAATTGAATCGGGAGCAAAAAAAAAAAAAAAAAGCAATCGGATCGGGAAATATCGGGATCGGCAGATACTCAAACTAAAACGATCGAGATCGGATCGGGAGCAAAAAAACATGATCGGAACAACCCTAACGAAAACATTAAGAGGGGTTTTCAAATCAAATATAACTCATACTAACATTTATCTTTTAAGAATTAATTTTCTTAAAGATCGAGGATCCCTTTAAAGTGAAGACTTTTTGAAGTGCGAATGAAAAGCCACTCAAGTTAAACTTCGATTGAATGTTGGCAAAACACGCCGTTTGCTAAAAAGATTGCTTTGAATAGATGGGTTCCCAGTGTTTGATCCCAGCGAGTCAGCAATGGAAGCAGGGGTCAAATCACATGCTGAATAGGCTTTTCGGAAGTCTTGTCACCGGCTAACGGCGGCCGGTCGTCCGACCCCGCTTGAACAGCGCACAAAAGGGAGGGCGCCGGCCACAATTGGATGGGATTCTCCCCCCGTCCCCACCCTCCAATGGAAAGTCCGGTTTTCAATAGGGTCTAGCCGGCCGGATTGCGTTCCTCCCCGATTTGGAGAGGACCCGCCGAGGTCAGGGTTCAGCAACATTTGACGCCAGCTGTGGGAAAAGGCAAGCGAGGTGCCCGCGCAACCTGCCGACAAGCCAAAATGCCCCTTAACCTCCTGGAGGGGCGGGGGATGAAAGGCCGGACGGGTGGGAAAAGGAGCCAAAGATGAAGATGAGTGGGAGGGCCGCACTAAAGACAAAGATGTAGGAGAGGTATTCAATCGGAGATCAATCGGGGTGATTGAGGTTTCAATCAAACTGGGAATCGGCCTGTCAAGGCTGGCGTCCCGTCTCAATGGGAGCTTGACAATACAGTGCGCTCTATAATTATTGGATTTATAATAATTATGTGTTTTTTAGCTTCTAAAAATGTTTATTTTCTAAATAATATGGGACCTTAATGGAAAAATAGAGAAAAGCCAACCTTCAATACAAGTCCATTCATTCAGTGGGGAAAAAAATCCCACATAAAGAAAAAATTATTTGACATCAAATAATGTGTGTCACAATTATTAGCACCCCTGGTGTTAATACTTTTTACAACCCCCTTTTGCCAACAAAACAAGGTCTGGGCCTGAGATGGCCATGGGAGGTAGATATGTCCCGATCTGATATTTGGATCGGATCGGACGCCGATATGGGCAAAAAAATGTGCATCGGTATCGGATCGGAACATGGGAAAAATTCCGATCCAGACTTCCGATCCATTTTTTTTTTTTAAGTCCGGTGCGGGTTTTCCAGCACACCGATTTACATAATCCATTCCAGTTTTTGCTTCGGTTTTCCTAAAATCCGGTCTGCATTTTACGGCACGCCTTCAATACACTACATTTACATTACCGTCTCCCAATTTACCGAGAGACTTTATCGGTAAAAATGTCAGCTGTGAGGCAGAGTGCAACATATGCCACAATAAAGTCAAGTGTGGTGGTAAAGCCGCAAGAAGTTTTAATACAACCAACATAATCAAGCATTTAGCAAAATACCACCACAAACAATATGAGGAGTATGTTAAGAAAACCGAAGACAAAAAGAAAGGTCCTATGCAACTAACACCGGCAGAAACTTTTGCTATGAAACTGGCACTTGACAGTCCCAAAGCCGAGGGAATAACAAGAGTTATTGCCGAAGAATTCATTCTGGATGATGAGCCATTATCTTACGTGAGTAAAGACGCACAATCCAACACGCGATTCGGCCGTGGAAGATTCGAGAACGATTCACAAACATCCAAATTCCGATTATTGAAATATGTCAAGTAAAGCGGAATTAATACACAGCGCGGTCTTCGGGACGCAATGAGAAACTGACCGCATTGCGTCCCGAAAGTAAACATAACTTGTCTTAGACCCGGGTAATGCCAATGCTCAACTCAAGGCTCTAGCTCAACTCATGCCGCTGGATAAAAAACCCAAGAATACCTGACTTCTGCTGACAGCCGCTACAAACTACGTCAACGTCGTTTTACTGGAGATAATAGATATCATATGTATGTAGAACCAGATGCTACACGACAAACTCGACTGCGTTAGCAACATTGAAGTATTGAAAACCAGATGCGTTAGTAAACAGCCGCCATCTTAAAGCAGAAGACTTCCCTAGTAGGCTGTTTTGAACCTTCCAAGCGAACCTAATTAACTTTTTATCTAAAATACTCCTAATTCCGCAAAATCTTGACTTGAATCTATCTTCAAAACAGTTTTAAAACTTTCACATGTCGAAAGTAGACAGAAGGGAAATTATGGAATAACGGGAGCAATTTTAACAACTTTAACAGTTGATTCGCAAAATTAAATGAATGTAGTTTAAAGCTGCTGATACAGAATGGGGACTTGAGTATTTTATTTACTGTTTTAAAATGTTAACTTGATACTGAAATAGTCGTTTATTTAAACCTGAGAGGCTTTTTATACAATTTTTGTAACTAATGCACGAAACATTAAAAGCATCTAATAGCTTGGGGGATTTGTGGGATTTTCCACTGAGGTTGTTGGTGTGTTTTGCTTTTTTAAGACAGTTTACAATATTGTTTGCACGTTTTACTGACTGACTATGACATTTCTGTTTGTTATTTATAATGTTTTGTGTTTGTCACTGAATAAACAGGTCAGTTTCTTGTTACCAACCGTTGTGTGGTTATTCAAACTCACCTAATTCAGCTGGCTAGTTGTTATCAAGAGTACTAAAATCTTTTTCAACATGAGTCTGACAACTAAGTAAGGAGGCTAAATAACTTTAAACTTTAACACATGCTCAGATAGGTCGGTATCGGCCAGTATCGGTATCGGATCGGAAGTGCAAAACAATATCAGATCGGAATTGCAAAAACCTGGATCGGGTGAACCATTTCTGTGTAGATTTGGCCATATGTTGAGGGTCATTGTCTTGCTGAAAGACCCAGGGACGACCCATCTTCAGCTTTCGGGCAGAGGGCAACAGATTGTGATTTAAAATGTCCTGGTATTTCAAAGCATTCATGATGCCATGCACCCTAATAAGGTTCCCAGGGCCTTTGGAAGTGAAACAGCCCCACAGCATCACTGACCCACCCCCATACTTTGTAGATTTTTGGTCACTTCCTGTTGATTTTTGGGCATTTACAGGTCACTTTCTGTTGATTTTGCGTTACTGAAAAGGAAGAATGTCACCAAATGAATAGGAAGTGACACAAAAATCAACAGTAAGTAACCTGTAGGTTCTTTTTGAGGGCATTTCACATCATTTCCTGTCAATTTTCGGTCAATTCCTTTTCCTTTTGGGGCATTTGCGGGTCACTTCCTGTTGACTTTCGAGTTACTGATAAGAAAGTGACTCAAAATCAACAGAAAGCAACCTGTAAAGGCCCTAAAATGAAGAGAGTTCATTTTGGGCAATTTCCTGTCGATTTTCTGCCACTTCCTTTACATTTTGGGGCATTTGCGGGTCACTTCCTGTTGATTTTGGGTGAATGAATAGGAAGAATGTCCCTAAACTAATATGCAGTGACTCAAAATCAACAGGACGTCACCTGAGAGTTCATTTTGGGGTATGTCACGTCATGTCCTGTTGATTTTCGGTTACTGAGTAACCTGTGGGTTCTTTTCGGGGCATTTCACGTCATTTACTGTCGATTTTTGGTCACTTCCTGTTCCTTTTGAGACATTTACGGGTCACTTCCTGTTGACTTTGGGTTACTGAAAAGGAATAATGTCGCCAAATGAATAGGAAGTGACTCAAAATCAACAGGGAGTAACCTATAAATGCTCTAAAATTAACAGGAAGTGACCGGTGAGTTCATTTTGGGGTATTTCACATCATTTCTGTTGATTTTCAGTCACCTTCGGTTGACTTTGGGCATTTGCCATATTGCCAGAATGTGTCAGTAAGACAGTGTTACTTGAGAAAGCAAAACGCAAGCGCTGCTTGGACAATATTTGAAAATGGGACAGAAACAAAATGTCCTGTTCTCCTTTAAACACGGTCCCGGAGGGGCTCGTCAACTCCGTAAACACGTCCGTTCAAAGTGACGCTCGTTCCGTTTTACGTAACCGCAGCGCCGACCTTTGCTCCGACTCGTGCCTTGAGCTCAGGTCGGCGCTTCATTGTCATTAGCGCCGGCCGCACAACAGATAACATCTCGGTGAAGGATTGCCGCATTCCTGTCAAATGAATCAGCTAAAGTCTTCTTCATTCACTGCTTTTCTTCTGCCTTGAGAGATTTGTGCAACGTGGCCAAATTTCCCCTTTTATTCTTGCGGGATATTGATTAAGAAAAGTTGCAAAAAGGGCTTCCTGCCAGTCCCGTAAAGATGAGATCATTGTGCAGTGTCACCCGTTCTTTATCGAGCAGACGGCCAAAGTTTGCGAGTCATGAAAATTTGTGCTGGCAGTGATGTTTTATTCAATTCTGAAGATGATATTTGCTTGTTTTGGGAAGGAAATTGAGATACATTCATGCATAGGTGCAATTGATCAATAATCCAAACCAGCCACCACACTCCCGCCCAATGTCATATCATAACTAGACTAGAAATTGCAATTTTTGGAGAAATGACTATGGGGCCTTGCTGTGGTGGATACAGATCTAAGACCTGCCCAAGTTGAGTTGGGGACACTTCTTGTTGATAATATACATAAAATAAATAACATTTATATTAGGGTTTAAAAAAAAACAAGCAGAATATATTTGACAAAGGGCATGAGAGATACATGACACCTTCTGACCAAAGAAGCCCAAAGTGTGTCATGCAGCTGATATCTGGTCACTTCCTGTTGATTTGGAGACATTTCGGGGACATGTCCTGGTGATATCAGGTCACTTCCTGTTGATTTAGAGACACTTACTGTTGATATCCGGTCACTTCCTGTTGATTTGGGTACATTCACAGAACACTTCCTGTTGATATCAAATCACTTCCTGTTGATTCGGGGACTTTTCGGGGACACTTCCTGTTGATATCCGGTTACGTCCTGTTGATTTGGGTACATTCAGGGGACACTTCCTGTTGATATCAGGTCACTTCCTGTTGATTCGGAGACTTTTCGGGGACACTTCCTGTTGATATCAAGTCACTTCTTGTTAATTCGGTGACTTTTCGGGGACACTTCCTGTTGATATCCGGTCACGTCCTGTTGATTTGGGTACATTCAGGGGACACTTCCTGTTGATATCAGGTCACTTCCTGTTGATTCGGGGACTTTTCGGGGACATTTCCTGTTGATATCCGGTTACGTCCTGTTGATTTGGGTACATTCAGGGGACACTTCCTGTTGATATCATGTCACTTCCTGTTGATTCGGAGACTTTTCGGGGACACTTCCTGTTGATATCAAGTCACTTCTTGTTAATTCGGTGACTTTTCGGGGACACTTCCTGTTGATATCCGGTCACGTCCTGTTGATTTGGGTACATTCAGGGGACACTTCCTGTTGATATCAGGTCACTTCCTGTTGATTCGGGGACTTTTCGGGGACACTTCCTGTTTTTTGGGGGGAAATTCAGGAACATGACCTGGTTCTATCAGATCACTTCCTGTTGATTTGGGGATATTTGGGCGACACGTCCTGTTGATACATGCCACTTCCTGTTGATTTGGGGACATTTCGGGGACACTTTCTGTTGATATCAGGTCACTTCCTATTGATTTGGGGACAATTCGGGAACACTTCCTGTTGATATCAAATCACTTCCTGTTGATTTGGGGACATTTTGGGGACACTTGCTGGTGATATCCGGTCACTTCCTATTGATTTGGGGACATTTGGGAGACACGTCCTGTTGATATCAGGTCACTTCCTTTTGATTTGGGGACATGTTTTGTTGATATCAAGTCACTTCCTATTGATTTGGGGACAGTTGGGAGACACATCCTGTTGATATCAGGTCACTTCCTGTTGATTTGGGGACATTTCTGGGACGTGTTTTGGTGATATCAAGTCACTTCCTGTCGATTTGGGGATATTCGGGGGACACGTCCTGTTGATACATGTCACTTCCTTTTGATCTGGGGACACTAGCTGTTGAGTTGGGGACATCTCGGGGACACATCCTATTGATATCATGTCACTTCCTATTGATTCTGAGACACTTCCTATTGATATGGGGTCACTTCCTGTTGATTTGTGGACATTTCGGGGACACTTCCTGTTGATATCAAGTCACTTCCTATTGATTTGGGGACAGTTGGGAGACACATCCTGTTGATATCAGGTCACTTCCTGTTGATTTGGGGACATTTCGGGGACACTTCATGGTGATATCAGGTCACTTCAAATATATTTGGGGACATTTGGGAGACACATCCTGTTGATATCAGGTCACTTCCTATTGATTTGGGGACATTTGGGAGACACATCCTGTCAAAATCAGGTGACTTCCTGTTGATTTGTGGACATTTCGGGGACACTTCCTATTGATATGGGGTCACTTCCTGTTGATTTGAGGACATTTCGGTGACACTTCCTATTGATATCTGGTCACTTCCTGTTGATTTGGGGACATTTCAGGGACACTTCATGTGATATTAGGTCACTTCCAATTGATTTGGGGACATTTCGGGGACGAGTTTTGGTGATATCAAGTTACTTCCTGTCGATTTGGGGATATTTGGGGGACACGTCCTGTTGATACATGTCACTTCCTATTGATCTGGGGACACTAGCTGTTAATTGGGGACATTTCTGGGACACATCCGTTTGATATCATGTCACTTCCTTTTGATTCGGGGACACTTCCTATTGATATGGGATCACTTCCTGTTGATTTGTGGACATTTCGGGGACACTTCCTGTTGATATCAAGTCACTTCCTATTGATTTGGGGACAGTTGGGAGACACATCCTGTTGATATCAGTCCTGTTGATTTGGGGACATTTCGGGGACGAGTTTTGGTGATATCAAGTCACTTCCTGTCGATTTGGTGATATTTGGGGGACACGTCCTGTTGATACATATCACTTCCTATTGAATTGGGGACAATTCCTATTGATTTGAGGACATTTCGGGGACACTTCATGGTGATATCAGGTCAATTCAAATATATTTAGGGACATTTGGGAGACACATCCTGTTGATATCAGGTCACTTTCTGTTGATTTGGGGACATTTCGGAGACATGTTTTGGTGGTATCAAGTCACTTCCTGTCGATTTGGGGATATTTGGGGGACTCGTCCTGTTGATACATGTCACTTCCTATTGATTTGGGGACATTTCGGGGACACTTCCTATTGATATGTCACTTCCTATTGATTTGGGGACACTTCCTAATGATATGGCGTCACTTCCTGTTGATTTGGTGACATTTCGGGGACACTTCCTATTGATATGTCACTTTCTATTGATTTGGGGACATTTCAGGGACACTTCACGTTGATATACGGTCACTTCCTGTTGATTTGGGGACATTTAGGAGAGACATCCTGTTGATACATGTCGCTTCCTATTGATTTGGGGATGCTTCTTGTTGATTTGCGGACATTTTGGGGACACTTCCTGTTGATATTGAGGGTCATTTCCTGTTAATTTTATGGCATTTCAAGGTCATTTCCTCTAGATGTGGGGTTATTTTGAGGTCATTTCCTGTTGATCTTACATCACTTCCTGCTTATTTTGGGGCACTTCGGGTTTAATTCTCGAACCCGAAGTCACTTGGGTCACTTTCTGTTGATATCCTGTAAATTTCGGGGCGTTTTGGGGTCATTTCCTGTTGATTTCATGGCATTCCAAGGTGGCGTGGCTCAGTGGTAGAGTAGTTGTCCCCCAAACCCAGAGGTTGTGGGTTCAATTCTCCGCCCTGATGAACACGCCTAAGTGTCGTTGAGCAAGATACTGAACCCCACATTGCTCCTGGTGCTGCGTCACCAGTAGGTGGATGGTGAGATAGTGTAAAGCGCTTTGAGCGCCTTGAAAGGTGGAAAAGCGCTATATAAGTGTAACACCATTTACCATTTACCACTTCCTATTGATTTTGGGGCATTTTAAGGTTGAATTTATGGACATTTCAGGGTTACTACCTGTTCTTATCGGGTCACGTCCTGTTGATTAGGAGACATTTCAGGGACACTTGCTACAGATATCAGGTCACTTGCTGTTGGCCTGTTCATATAAGGTTACTTCCTGCTTATTTGGGGGCATTTCGGGTCCAACATTTTGAACCTGAAGTCACTTGGGTCTTGATGTAGGTGGGGTTTCCGCGTCACTTCCTGTTGGTTTTGGGTCACTTCCTGTTTATTTTAGGGCATTTCGGGGGTCATTTCCTGTTGCTATTGCGTCACTTGGGTTGGAAATAGGTTTTGTGCTATTGAAACGAATGGGAAATTTTGGCCATTAGAAATGTTCTTTCACAGTTTTAGTATACGGTATGTTCATCCAAAAATACCCCGAATTCTCATGTTTCAGTGCCGTTTACGTCTGTAGATGCCCAATTCATTTTGCCTGGGAGGGGTGCCGTGCACTGGCAAAGGCAGCCAAAACGCACTACTAGGCAGTAGTCACTGTGCGAGATGGAGTTACTGATGTGAGGGAGTTTAGTTCAGCCACCAAGCAAAGAGGGCTCGGGGGGGTCGGATGGTGTGATTATAAACGCGGCGGCTCGCTTGACCTTGACAATGGAGCCGGTGCGAGCGAGCTCTCCATCTCCCTCTTTGTCCGTTCCTCTTATCGGCGAGTCGGCTCGCCGCAGCGCCGCATCCCCCCGATCGTCCCGCCCTCCCCCCTACCTTACCTCACGTCTGCTCCGTTTCCAGACAAGCGGGTTTAAAAAGTCAACTGCGTATTGAGCCGTCTAGACTGAAGTTGGTCAGCGAGCAGCCCTCCCCTCCCCACCCCACCCCCGACTTGTAATTTGCTGGCTACAGTGGAA
The DNA here is from genome assembly GCF_030265065.1 of Corythoichthys intestinalis. Lineage (NCBI taxonomy): Eukaryota > Metazoa > Chordata > Actinopteri > Syngnathiformes > Syngnathidae > Corythoichthys > Corythoichthys intestinalis. Next base: position 63,190,676 of record NC_080397.1, on the reverse strand, counting down.
AAACGGATGAGGAGCAGGTGACCTTGCCGGGCGCTGTCCCTTCTTTCTGGCTCCACGGCCACATTATACAAATGTATCGATTACGATCCCCTCTATCACGATATGGGCTATTTTATATCACGATTGTGATATGCCACGATATCACTTGATGAATAAAACCATCACGTTTCTCATTCTTTTTTGTCATAATGATAAAACAAGTGCATGCGTATAGACAATATTATTCAAATATTATGCTTGCTAGTGATATACTCCCCTCCCCCCAAAAAAGCAGTTTAAAGCCAAAAATTTTAGGAAAGCTATTATTTCTACCCTTAAAGGGGAATTTCAGAATTTTTGACATTAGGTGTAATTCCTGTTTCATTAGGGGGGTTTAATTAGTCGGTGGAGTTGATTTCAATAAATTATGTGCAGTTTGTTATTGTCAGGGCTCCAGAGTGGCTAAGCTAGCGCAAGTCAATGGTCCCCTGTTAGCATGCCAATACAATGACCCTATGCAATCAATAGCGTGGGCTATATTTTCAGGAGAAAGTTACTAAAACCTACCATTGCATGTCAGTAACTAGTATGAACCAGTGTTGTTTTCGTCAACGATGACTACAACCAAAGTATTTCATCGACGAACAATTTTTTTCTTGACTATGATGAGACAAGCTTAAAACATGTCTTCAGAGACTAAAATATAACAAGATGAATGTCAGTTTTTGTTTGCCGCATGTTGACAATGTGTGACATTTTACAGTGTTATGACAAAGTATCTGAAGCATTTGGAAATTCTCACATTTCTGCATAAAATCACCATCAAATGTGATCTGATCTTTGTCAAAATCACACATATGAAAATGAAACTAAAACAACCTAAACATCTAAAGGTATTCATATTTTAATGAGGATAGCATGCAAACAAAGACAGAAAGGAGAAAAAATAAGTAAGCGAACCCTCTGCCTAAGGAGACTCACAAAGCAATTTAAGCATTTTAAGTCAGGTGTGTGCCCAATCACATATGAGTGGTTTAAAGCTTCCCTGCCCACTATAAAACACACACCTGGTAAGAATTATCCTGATGAGAAGCATTGTCTGATGTGCATCATGGCTCGGTTAAAAGAGCTGTCTCAAGACAAGGATTGTTGAGTTGTATAAAGCTGGGAAACGATACAAAAACATCTCTAAAAGTCTGGATGTTCATCAATCGACAGTCAGACAAGTTGTCTACAAACGGAGAGAGTTTGGCACTGCTGCTTCTCTCACGAGGAGTGGCCGTCCACCAAAGACGACGGCAAGAGTTCAGCGCAGAAAACTCAAAGAGGTAAAAAAATAAATAAATAAATAAAAAACTAGAGTGTCTGCTAAAGACTTACAGAAATCACTGGCACAGTCCAATATCCCTGTGCACACATCAACCATATATATAAGTAAGTATGGCCAAGAATGGTGTTCATTATAGACACCCCCACCACCATCCTCCTCTTTCACTGACCAATAGGCCCCCACATGGTGTAAACCGGAAATACATCTCGCTGACGATAGCACCAGCATATTAGTAGTTAGTGTCAACGTTCAATGCATTTCTTGTTGTTGGTGTTTGTGTTTCTTTTCTTTCTTCTCTTGTATTTCTTTTCTTCTGTCCCCCCATAATCCCTTCCTGTTCGCTGTTTTGTCATAACAAAAAGGTATTTTGAATGATCACAATGGGAGTATGTCAGACTCTCAATGTGAAACATTAAAACTGCTCAGACTATCCGGGCACTTAGACTTCCATTCTCTGTGTCAAACAGCTGAACAGGACAGGTTTAAAAAAAAAAAAAAAAAAAAAAAAAAAAAAATGAAGCAGACGCTGTTTTTTCATCTGTGTGATTCTGACAAAGATCAGATCACATTTGATGGTGATTTCTTGCAGAAATATGAGAAATTCCAAAAGGTTCAGATACTTTTTCATACCACTGTATGTTGTGCTGAATCCATTTTAAGAGATTGTTATGGTTTGATTTAGCAGTTTTAACTTTCAACCGCAATTCATGTTCTTCTGTCTAAACTGGATGTCCGTGGCAGAAAATCTCAATGATGGTGCTGCCCATGTTTCGCTCAGGAAACTTGCCTATAGTTTATTGTATCAATGACCTGTTTGCATAAAATTCACTACATGCTTCAAAATCACTAAACAAGTGTAATTATTTTACAGTAGTCTAATTATGGCCTTGGGATATTGTTTACTATAGGATTATTGTCCAAACAAATGCTGTTTTTTTCCCATCAAGGTACAGGTACTTGTGTTACTGACTAAATGGCTTCTAACACCTTCCATGAGCTTGGCAGGTCTTTCAATGACTCCCGGGCCTCTTTCCTGATTCACTAACTGAACACATCTTTGAATAAAATCCTTCTTTGACTACGAAGTAATAATTACAGCGCTTGCAACGTAAACCTTTTGATATTTTTCCATTGAAAAGGTTGAGGATAATGAAGCCATTAAGAGAAAAGATTGCCCCAATTAACATCAAGTACTAATTCCTCTGGAAACCTGAAAAACATCGGCGTATTTGTCAGTGACTAATCTGCAACTTTGACTTTGTTTGCAACTGTGAATGAGCTGGCAATAATCAAATCAACATTTCCCATCAGCGCTGACGCAAGTGCAAGGTATAATAAGGCTGATCTTAACAAGTAACTTCCAGACATTTGGTGACAGAGTTGCTCACGCTGTGTCCTTTCCTTCCAAAGGTTCATTGATTGGCCCTCACCTGCGCCTCATCCGCCGGGTGGCCAATCAGCGAGCGCCGCACAATTTAGAGCCACGCGCGTCACCGGCCCCGATGACACACGTGCCAGACGTTTGACGAAACTTTCAGACGCCGGGCGCCGCGTGAGTCACGCGCCACAGCCACCACCCGACGTGTGCCAGGACCCGCGAATTGGCCGTGCGCACGAATGTGACGGAGGACGCCGCTTCCGTATCGGCTCCTTACCGGCACCGTTGGACGCCGGATAGAGTGACTCAAATGCTGGACTTTCAAGAGCGGAACTATAACTCGTTAAAGCCCATTTTCCCCCAAAAGTCATCAACGTTTCCCAAGAAAATGGAGGGAAACGAAAACATCCCAACCTGTGCAATGAGTGATGCATTCAAAATAAATGGAAATAGGAAATAGTACATGTAACCTTCAGAGAATACAAGCAACTCAATTCATTACATTTACAGTGGGGTAAATAAGTATTTAGTCAACCACTAATGGTGCAAGTTGTCCCACCTGAAAATATTAGAGGCCTGCAATTGTCACCATGGGTAAACCTCAACCATGAGAGACAGAATGTGGGGGAAAAAACCCAGAAAATCACATTGTTTGATTTTTAAAGAATTTATTTGCAAATCATGGTGGAAAATAAGTATTTGGTCAATACCAAAAGTTCATCTCAATACTTTGTTATGTACCCTTTGTTAGCAATAACGGAGCCCAAATGTTTTCTGCAACTCTTCACAAGCTTTTCACACACTGTTGCTGGTATTTTGGCCCATTCCTCCATGCAGATCTCCTCTAGAGCAGTGATGTTTTGGGGCTGTCGTTGGGCAACGCGGACTTTCAACTCCCTCCTCACCCCGTGGCGTCAAAATGACAACAAGAACGGTGAGCAAAAATCCCAGAACCACACGGGGGGACCTAGTGAATGACCTACAGAGAGCTGGGACCACAGTAACAAAGGCTACTATCAGTAACACAATGCACCGCCAGGGACTTAAATCCTGCACTGCCAGACGTGTCACCCCGCTGCAGAAAGTACACGTCCAGGCCCGTCTGCGGTTCGCTAGAGAGCATTTGGATGATCCAGAAGAGGACTTGAGAATGTGTTACGGTCAAATGAAACCAAAAAAGAACTTTTTTGGTAAAAACACAGGTTCTCATGTTTGGAGGAAAAAAGAATACTGAATTGCACCATACCCACTGTGATGCATGGGGGTGGAAACATCATGCTTTGGGGCCGGTTTTCTGCAAAGGGACCAGGATGACAGATCTGTGTAAAGGAAAGAATGAATAGGGCCATGTATCGAGAGATTTTGAGTGAAAATCTCCTTCCATTAGCAAGGGCATTGAAGATGAGACGTGGCTGGGTCTTTCAGCATGACAATGATCCCACCCACACAGCCAGGGCAACAAAGGAGTGGCTTCGTAAGAAGCATTTCAAGGTCCTGGAGTGGCCTAGCCAGTCTTCAGATCTCAACCCCATAGAAAATCTGTGGAGGGAGTCGAAAGTCCGTTTTGCCCAATGACAGCCCCAAAACATCACTGCTCTAGAGGAGATCTGCATGGAGGAATGGGCCAAAATAGCAGCAAAAGTGTGTGAAAAGCTTGTGAAGAGTTACAGAAAACGTTTGGGCTCCGTTATTGCCAACAAAGGGTACATAAACAAGTATTGAGATGAACTTTTGGTATTGACCAAATACTTATTTTCCACCATGATTTGCAAATAAATTCTTTAAAAATCAAACAATGTGATTTTCTGTTTTTGTTTTTTTCCCCACATCCTGTCTCTAATGGTTGAGGTTTACCCATGTTGACAATTACAGGCCTCTCTAATATTTTCAAGTGGGAGAACTTGCACAATTAGTGGTTGACTAAATACTTGTGTGACTACAATCAAAATTTTCCTCCTACTGATTTCCAACCCAAGTAAATGGTAAATGGTGTTATAGCCTGATATCAACAGGTAGTGACCCCAAAATGCCCCTAAGACTACAAAAAGTGACCCAATATGATCAGGATGTGACCCTGAAATGCCTCAAAATCAACCATAAGTGGCCCAATATCAACAAGAAGTGATCCTGGAATGCCTCAAAATCAAACAGAAAGTAAACCTGAAATGCCCTAAAGTCAATAGTAAGTGATCCGATTTCTATAGGAAGTGACCTCGATAGCTACAGGAAGTGACCTAGAAATGCCCCAAAATCAACAGGAAATGACACAAAATCTATAGGAAGTGACCCTGGAATGCATCAATATCAAGAAATGACCCTGAAATGCCTCAAAATCAACACGAAGTGATTCGATATCAACAGGAAGTGGCCCTAAACATGCCTCAAAATCAACAGGAAGTGACCATGAAATTCCTCAAAATCTACAGGAAGTGACCCTGAAATGTCTCAGAATCAAGAAATGCCCCAAAACCAACAGAAAGTCACCTGATATCTATAGTGGTGACCCTGAAATGCCTGAAACACACCCTTCTTCATGCCCACAGTCTGCCCCGCAAAAGCCTTCAAAAGATTGAATGTTTAACTAATCGTTGTCATTAGTGCTGCAACGATTAATCGATTAACTCGAGTATTCAATTAGAAAAAAAAATTCAAATTAAAAATGTTGTTGCTTTGAGTATTCGTTTAATTAAAGTGGCGTTGTCATGGTTTATTTTGAAAGTGCATTTCGTTTTATTGATTAGGGTGGACACACTGCTCTCTGGTCGGCCTTATTTCATATGGCTGATTCCAACTGCTCCCTGTTAAGAACAACGTAAGACAGGTTTTTGTTTTGAGCTAATGTTTTTTAATGCATTCTTAAATTGTTTATAGTTGTATTTAGCCGTTTTTTGTGCGAATATGTGTCTGAACCATTTGTTAAGAGCACTGTATAGAAATATATATATAGCATTTAAGCTAGCGGACTTTTGCTATGTAGGTTAGCCAATTGTTCTTTTGTTGTATATAGATCCTCATTTATTTGTTTTTTTTTATACCGTTTGAGGCTTAGCTCAGGTATTTTAATTTTTCATGTTCCTTATCTGATTATTTGATTATTTTCATCGATGAATCGATAAAAATAAAATAACAATAAAAAAAAAAAATCGATAGCTGCAGCCCTAGTCGTCATTTTTTCTCGGGAACCTTTTGTTGACTTTTCATATGGTGCCCTTTAAACGAGTTTGCCTGCTTGCCTGAGTCCTTGCCGTTTTGATTGCTGTCAACCTGAATAAATTGTCAACTTGTTTTCGGTGAGCCTTCTTTAAACCTTTCAAAATGGAGTCAGTACAAAGGGTTAAGATTAGGGCTGTCAAAATTATGGCGTTAACGCGCGGTAATTAATTTTTTAAAATGATCATGTTAAAATATTTGACGCAATTAATGCACGTGTCCCGCTCAGACAGTATTCTGCCTTTTGGTAAGTTTTACAGCAAGGCTTTTTGTGCTGTCTAACAGCGAACTCTTGTGGTCGCTTTGCGATATGGTTTATTGTTTTCTTGCCAGTTCAATATGGCTGCACGACATCTCGGGCTGACGCCTACGTTGTAATATTGTGCTTATATGATCCTTGGACAAGATTTGTGCGTAAGTATGGTTGTTGTAAAGAATGTACATATTATGTTAGTAAGCGAAATGTTATATTTTTTGTATGAGACGCTTTTTGTTTATGTTTAGTGAACCTGTATAGCGTGCTAAGCTAACGTTGTTGCTAATGCAATGCTTGTGTGCTTTTTTTTGTGGTTTAACGACGGTCTAAAGAGGACAATGGTTTGAGGCTATTTTATTGATAAATCAGATGAAAAAGGAAGTCTTATTAAGGCGTCGTTCACTAGCTGTCTAGCTTTGGAAAAAGTAGACGCTTCGGAGTGAGGACAGCATAGACAGATTTAAATGACAGTAGAGTGAAATGCCCACTACAGTCCTTATGTACCGTATGTTGAATGTATATATCCATCTTGTGTCTTATCGTTCCATTCCAACAATTTATTTTACAGAATATATATATAATTTACAGAAAAATATGGCATATTTTATAGATGGTTTGAATTGCGATTAATTATGATTAATTAATTTTTAAGCTGTAATTAACTCAATTAAAAATTTTAATCGTTTGACAGCCCTAGTTAAGATTAAGGTGAACGCGCGAGTTTGGCCTTCCGGCCGGATTGCTAGATTCCCGCCTGCCCGGGGTCGTTGGAGCTGCGCCAGCGCGTGTCCAGCGGTTTGGCTGGCGCGTTTCCGGCAGTCTGGCTGGAAGGTCAGATTCCTTCAATAGATTTCATGCAAAGCTACCATCAATGACTAAAATATGAGTAAGACTAACAAACATAGCTTCTCTTGCAGTCTTAGAGCAATGGCCACTAAACTGGAGGTAGCATGTCTTGTGATAAAACGCCTTTCAAGCTTAACCAACGATCAGTTTGCTCACGCCAACTATTTTTAGGAACCTCCCGCAAGTCTAAATCATGCTAACGTTGCTATGATTGGTCGACACCGAGAAGGCCAGGCAAGATTTCGCATGAATCACTTGTTGTTCATGGCAGCATATTTAACAACCTGCTCCGTGTAAGTTCACCTCAACTAACAAAGACATTGAATCAACGGAACACTTATAAACTTGAAATTTCTTTCATACTGTGCGTGTATATTCAATGCATTCATCAATGTTGAGTCAATGAGTCCGACGCACAGGGCTTTGAATCATGATCTCCGAGCAAGTATGCAAAGAAATAAATCAATCGGAGGAATCCAGACACGGCCGACAAGACGGAGATGTTTGGAGTCAGGATGTAACACGTTCCGCTCGGGGATCATCCGATACCATTCTACATTTCTGCTTATGTTAGAAAAATCTGCACAGTCCAATAGCAAAACAAGATTCAGATCAATAGTTTGGAGTCACTTCCTGTCACTGTGGACACAGACTGTAAATGGGACCGAACATTCAACTTTTACAACTGCAGGTATTTTCAAATACCGTAATTTTCCGACTATAAGGCGCACCTGACTATAAGCTGCAGCTGTCCTCACTGTATCATGGGATGTTAACACCAAAAGATATTAACAGGTAACACTTTATTTGACAGTGCCATTATAAGACTGTCATATGACCAAATGAAGCTTTGAACCAATTGGCTGCAAAGCCTCATTGCTTCAAGAAGCTTCATTTGGCCATCGCTGTTCCCTTGGAGGAGAAAATCGACCTCTGCTGCCCCCTGCTGTCAGCACTGTTGTCATCCAACATGCCTCCTAGCATGCATTGCAGCACTACAGATGTAAATAACAATCAAAATTCCTTTTCTGTGCTAATTTTTTCTTCAGTTGCTGTTCCAGTTGTTTCACTACTTTTTTGTACCAATGATGGTATTTGGTAACACATTTTTTTTGACAGACGAATATCATAAGACCAAATGAACCACAATTAAGCTTTGAACCAATTGGCTGCAAAGCTTCATTGCTTCAAGAACTTTCATTTGGCCATCACTGTTCACTTGGAGGAGAAAATCGACCTCTGCTGCCACCTGCTGTCAGCACTGTTGTCGTCCAACATGCCCCCTAGCATGCATTGCAGCACTAGAGATGTAAATAACAATCAAAATTCATTTTCTGTGCTGTTTTTTTTTCTTCAGTAGCTGTTCCAGTTGTTTTACTACTTTTTTGTATCAATTATGTTATTTGGTAACACAATTTTTTTGACAGAGGCATCACAAGGCTATCATAAGACCAAATGAACCATCATGAAGCTTTGCAGCCAATTGGTTCATTGCTTCAAGAAGCTTCATTTGGCCATCACTGTTCCCTTGGAGGAGAAAATCGACCTTTGCTGCTACCTGCTGTCAGCACTGTTGTCGTCCAACATGCCTCCTAGCATGCATTGCAGCACTACAGATGTAAATAACAATCAAAATTCATTTTCTGTGCTAATTTTTTCTTCAGTTGCTGTTCCAGTTGTTTCACTACTTTTTTGTACCAATTATGTTATTTGGTAACACAATTTTTTGACAGAGGCATCACAAGACTATCACAAGACCAAATGAACCACCATGAAAATTTGAACCAATTGGCTGCAAAGCTTCATTGCTTCAAGAAGCTTCATTTGGCCATCACTGTTCCTTTGGAGGAGAAAATCGACCTCTGCTGCTACCTGCTGTCAGCACTGTTGTCGTCCAACATGCCTCCTAGCATGCATTGCAGCACTACAGATGTAAATAACAATCAAAATTCATTTTCTGCGCTATTTTTTTCTTCAGTTGCTGTTCCAGTTGTTTCACTACTTTTTTGTACCAATTATGTTATTTGGTAACACAATTTTTTTTGACAGAGGCACCACAAGACTATCATAAGACCAAATGAACCACCATGAAGCTTTGAACCAATTGGCTGCAGAGCTTCATTGCTTCAAGAAGCTTCATTTGGCCATCACTGTTCCCTTGGAGGAGAATATCGACCTCTGCTGCTACCTGCTATCAGCACAGTTGTCATCCAACATGCCTCCTAGCATGCATTGCAGCACTACAGATGTAAATAACAATCAAAATTCATTTTCTGAGCTAATTTTTTCTTCAGTTGCTGTTCCAGTTGTTTTACTACTTTTTTGTACCAATGATGGTATTTGATAACACATTTTTTTTTTTGACTGCGGCATCACAAGACTCATGAGACCAAATGAACCACCATGAAGCTTTGAACCAATTGGCTGCAAAGCAAAGCTTTGAACCAATTGGCTGCAAAGCTTCATCGCTTTAAGAAGCTTCATTTGGCCATCACTGTTTCCTTGAGGGAGACAGTCATCTCTGCTGCGACCTGCTGTCAAACCTTTTGCTGTCCAACATGCCTCCTAGCATGCTTTGCAGCGCTACAGATGTAAATAAAAATCAAAACTTTGGATTTTTGGATTTTCTTAATTTAGAGGGTGTTTTGAGTTATTTAAAGGGTTAATTCCGATTTACACGAAAATCCAGGTTACATCGCCAGTGGAGGAATGCAACTTGTTCATAGACCAGGGACCACCTGTACTTAGTTCGAATAATCGAGTAGTCGGATTTCGAACATTTAATGTTGAAGGGAATAGTATCTTTTGACGTATTTACCGTTCGACTCTTTGTATTACTTTAACACACTTAATATAATCAATCAGGCAATAGTGTCTTTTCTCGTACTTACTGGTGGACTGTTTGCATTACTCTAAAACACCCAATATAAAACAAGTAACATTTATATCATAGTTTAAGAAAAACAAGCAGAATATATTTGACATAGGGCATAAGAGATACATGACGCCTTCTGAACACGGAAGCCCAACGTGTTCTTCATGTAGCTGACTGAGCAAGATGGACACTGGCAACCAGTTAAAAGGCAAGACATCTAGAAGCCCACATCTGCAACACCAAATGCCACAATCAGTTATTCAAGACAGTCCAGAACAAATGGTGGAACGTCCTGTCCCAACGCAAGGAACACCGGAGAATGCCCGATATCCAACTGATAACACGACTGACAAGACTCCAAGCGCCCCTTTGGCGCTGAGGCGAGCTAAATCTCCCACTGCGGTTGCCCCGGTAACGGTGACTGAGCAACTGTGACACACAAACTAAACAGCCCAAAATGTGATAGAAGATTATCCTAAACAACGGCCAAACACACCCTTCTTCTGGACCACGGCCCGTCTCACCAGAGCCGTTAAAAGACTGAATGCTGAACTAATCGTTGTATTTTTTTCTCGGGAATCTTTTGTTGACTTGTGATATGGTGACCCTGGAACCAGTCTGTCTCCTCGCCTGGGTCTGTTGCTGCTTTGCCTTGCTGTTTGATTGCTGTCGACCTGAATAAATTTTCAACTTGTGTTTCAAAGCCTTTTTCCAACTTTCAAAATGGAGTCAGTCCAAGGGTTTAAGACTAAGGTGAACGCGAGGAGTTTGGCCTTCTGGCCGGGTCGTTGGAGCTGCGCCAGCGCGAGTCCGGCGGTTCGGCTGGTGTGATTCCGGCAATCTGGCTAAAAGGTCAGATTCCTTCAATGCGTAGCAGAATAATTTTAAAATATGTATACAATATTTATTTCTCTGGAATCTTTTGTTGACTTGTGATATGGTGACCCTGGAACCAGTCTGTCTCCTCGCCTGGGTCTGTTGCTGTTTTGCCTTGCCGTTTGATCACTTTCGACCTGAATAAATTGTCAACTTGTGTTTCGAAGCCTTTTTACAGCTTTCAAAATGGAGTCAGTACAAGGGGTTAAGACTAAGGTGAATGCGCGGAGTTTGGCCTTTTGGCCGGGTTGCGGGGTCTCGCCTGCCCGGGTCGTTGGAGCTGCGCCAGCGCGGGTCCGGCAGTTCGGCTGGCGTGATTCCGGGAATCTGGATAAAAGGTCAGATTCCTTCGTTGCAGAATAAATTTTAAGATATGTATATAATATTTATCTGGCTTGCTAAGATGAGCATGAAATGTGAATACAAAAAAAAAAAATCCTGAGTGTTTTTTCAAACTATGTAGAATTGCACTTTCATTTCACATCAATCTATGCATTTAAAATACATTTACTAAGCTTTGCCTCGGACGATATTTATATAAAAAAAAATTTTTTTTTTTAAATGGATCGAAGTAGAACAATTGGCTAACTTGCATTGAAAAAGTCCACTACCTTAAAAGCTATAAAATGCTAGTTTTTTTTTTTTTTAGGTTTTTTTTTTTTTCCCACAATGCTCTAAACAAATCATTCAAACACATATGCCCACAAAAAAAATGCTAAATATACTTCTAAACTAAGTAACGAATGCATAAAGAAAAAAAATTGCGCAAAAAACAAAACAAAACAAAACATACCTTATGTTGGTCTTAACAAGGATTCTGAATTCACCCATGTAAGACAAGTTATGGCATATTCACTGTTTCCACTAGAGGGCAGTGTATCCACCATAATCAATAAATCTAAATGCAACACTTTCAAAACAAACCATTACAACGCCACTCTAATTAAACAAGTCCTCGAAGCAGCAAAATTCAATTCGAAGCTTTTTTCTACTCGAATTATTTGAGTTAATCGATTAATCCTTGCAGCACAAGTTTAGATATACTGTATCTTCTCCTGATTTAGTGCTGTTTTAAACCTGGTTTTGATAGCAAGAGTTCGCATATATTTTTCAAATCTGTCCAAATTGTTGGAAAACATTTATTGAAAGGGCTGCCAAATACAACACTTTATCCAGGTCTATATTTTGATTATTCCAACGTGTTCTGAACTGGAATTTGGTCGATTGTACACAGAGTGCAAATCTTGTCTTGGCAACGTCTGTTTGACCACTGCTTCCACTCGCAAAGTGAACATCGCCGCTCGTGACGCAGGGTGTAACAATGCGTCGACACCCTGAGAGTAAACTCACGTCACATTAGAGAGACATTTAACGTTAGTCCCATTCAGGTCGCGATGGGCTGAGTCATCCATGTTTTGTTAGTGGCTTTGCTACCACACGTTTGCGCTGCGGGGATGTGGCGGCCAAGGACTTACGGTTTTGATGAAAATTCATTTATCTGATCTGATTTTCTAGTACAGAGGGTGAAATAATCTAGCTAACACTAATTAAAAAAAAAAAAAAAAAAAAAAAGGCAAACAAAAAACAAGCCAGACGAGCAGCCCACCATTCTTACATGGTATAATGCAACATGGCACACCGGGGGTAATGCTCTAAATTGGTGCTTACTCATGCGAAAGGCTAAAATTGACTGAAAAGATGGTTTGGGAATTTTGGTTTCGAAACATTTCGGTGCGAAATTGACAACAATTGCCTTCACTCACGTTGCAACTTGATATAATAATTGCGTGGGAAACGGGACAGCTTTGCACCCCTTGTGATTTTGCAAGTTCACCCACTTAGAAAATAGGTAGAAGTCTGAAATTACAATCATATATGCATTTCCACTCATAGAGACATACTCTTAAAAAATTCCAGAAATCATATTGTATAATTTTTTTGTTGTTGATAATTTCATTGTAATTTACTTAATTAGCCTTCATGATTACCGTATTTTTCGGACTATAAGTCGCAGTTTTTTTCATACTTTGGCTGGGGGTGCGACTTATACTCAGGAGCGATTTATGTGTGAAATTATTAACACATTTTTATATAATTTCACATGTTATTTTGGTGTTTTGGAATGAAACTGATGGTTTGCTAAACTTGTTTAAATGTTCTTTATGCTATAGTTATCTGAATAACTCTTAATAGCTATGTTACGTTAACATACTGGCCACGTTCGCATTTTGTTGTTCATGCATCATGTAACATTATCATACTGTACACTTATTCAGCATATTGTTCTATATTGTATTTTTTATTTTAAATTGCCTTTAAAGAGGAAATATCTGTTCTATGTGCTGGATTTTATCAAGTATATTTCCCCCAAACATGCGACTTATACTCCAGTGCGACTTATATATGTTTTTTTCCTCTTCATTGGGCATTTTATGGCTGGTGCGACTTATACTCAGGCGCGACTTATAGTCAGAAAAATACGGTAAATGTTTATTTTCATTACAATATTAATGTATGGAGCCCCTAAAGGGACATTGAAAGGTGCGCACGAGAAACTATTTGGTGCACACCAGAAAGTTCCCTTTTGTAGGCTACAAACTGTAGTTATCTCGTGTGCACCAGATTGTTTCTGGTGCACACTAAATAGTTGCTAGTGCCATCCACACACGAGAAACAATCTGGTGTGCACCAGATAGTATGTTGTGTGCACTAAAAACTATCTGGTGTGCACCAGATGGTGCACTATTGGTGTACACGAGAAACACAAAAGCTCAACTAAACCCTATCTTATCCTTTTTAGGACGTCGGAAACGTTGATGTTGTGCGCACCCAGTAGTTTCTGGCACACACCAAATAGTATGTGGTACACACGAGAAAACTATCGCACCAAATAGTATGTGGTGCGCACAAGAAACTGTGTGTACGGACAACAATCGGCTGCGCACCATATAGTATGTGGTGCGCTCTAGAAACTATCTGGTGTGCACCAGGTGGTGCAAACAAGAAAACTATTGGTGCGCAGGAGAAATGCAGAAGCTCCAAATAGTTTCTGGTGCACACCAGATAGTATGTGGTGTGCAGGGGTCGCGTTAACCGAATATTTTCCGTCGTTGACCGATTTTTTAAAACGGTGACGGAAGAAACTGAAATCCATCCGTCATTTTGACCGGTTGCAATTCACACCCCAGACCACAGGGTGGCGAGTGAGCTTATTAATTAGCTATTGTCTCTCTTGATGCATGACGTCGTTGGCCTTACTCTGAAAAATGTCAAGGCAACTGAGTGTCCGAAGTTTCTTCAAAAAGCCCCAAAACGACGATGGTGTTGATAAAAGAGGTGAAAAAACCAGGACTGCACAAGCGGGAACGCAATTCAAGTCCATGCGCACCAGGAGGAAAGTGTGAGACTACGTTCAGGCCACAGCAGGTGAACTGTTAATTTCATTGTTCCATATGCTACATATGGTAGGCTACCTAACTACTGGGGCCACAGTTAGCTGTTTTTGTCACGGCGGAGAAAAAGTTACATATTCATCTGCTTGATGTGGGATGGCACGGTGTGGATTCTCTGTTAAGCTTGTTCGGACAGAATATTAATTTAAAATGAATAAAACTAAATACTATTGAATATGTTGAAGCGGTATGCAATGTTAAGAGTCTTGTTAGCTGTAGGCGCACTATCCTAGACCCCTCACTATCCACTCGCGGGGGCCTGCGCTTGTCAGTGACGTTCCTTATTCTCGCTATATGATTATACAACTTTAACATTTGTTAACAATACGCTCTGTGTGTGTGTGTAGTATCATCCATCACTTTTCCTTTTTAAATGGGCACTTATAAGCGAACGCAAGAAGTAACAACGGGAACATTTTTAATGTTATTGCATTTCACGGGAGAGCATTTCGACTCTTCGGCCAATAATATAGCGAGAGCGAGTGGATAGTGAGGGGACCGCGCGCGGCTCTTAATTGTCTCTTGTCACGTGACTGTCGTAGCCGGTAACGCGCTCGGCCAAATGGACACACAAGTACGGAAGGTGAATTATGCCAAACAAAGGGTCACCACAATGTCATTATCATCATTTTAAAAATTTAATTGACGGCTAAAAATAGATTATGACCGGATTTTATGACCCTGTCAGTCAAAATGACAGACAACGAAAAAGTCTAGCGCAACCTCTGGTGGTGTGCACAAGAAAACAATCTGGTGCACACCAGATAGTGTGTAGTGTGCACCAGAAAACAATCTGGTGCACACCAACACTAAATAGTATTTTGTGCGCACGAGAAAACTTGTGGTGCACACACGAAACATAAAAGCTCAACAAAATGCTTTATTATCCTTTTTAGGATGCTGGAACCGTTGTTGTTGTGCGCACCAAATAGTATGTGGTACATACGAGAAAACTATCGCACCAAATAGTATGTAGTGCGAACAAGGAACCGTGTGTACGAACAAAAATCTGCTGTGCACCAGATAGTATCTGGTGTGCACCGGAAACAATCTGGTGCGCACCAGGAAACTATTGGCGCACAGGAGAAACCCAGAAGCTCCAAATAGTTACCGGTGCGAACCAGATAGTATGTAGTGCACAAGAAAACAATCTGGTGCGCACCAGATAGTATGTGGTGCGCACGAGAAAACTAGTGGTGCACACGCGAAACACAAAAGCCCGACAAAATCCTTTATTATCCTTTTTTAGGACGCTGGAACCGTTGGTGTTGTGCGCACCAAATAGTTTCTGGTGCACACCAAATAGTATGTGTTACATAAGAGAAAACTCGCATCAAATAGTATGTGGTGTGAACAAGAAACTGTGTGTACGAACAAAAATCTGCTACGCACCAGATAGTATCTGGTGTGCGTGAGAAAACTATTGGTGCGCAGGAGAAACGCAGAAGCTCCAAATAGTTTCTGGTGCACACCAGAAACAATCTGGTGCGCACAAGAAACGCAAAAGTCCAACTAAATACTGTATTATCATTTCTAGCACGCCAAAACTGGTGGTGTCCGATGCACGACTGCAGTTTGTGGCCTACAATCTGGTGCACACCAGATAGTTTCTAGTGTGCACCAGATAGTTTCTAGTGCACACCACATACTATCTGGTGCACACCAGATGGTTTAAATTGATTTTATTTCTGTTAATGTCCCTTTAGGGGCTCCGTACCCATCTTTTTCCATTTTCAAAAATGTTTGAAAAAGCCCAAGGGAGCCACTAGGGCAACGCTAAAGAGCCGAATGCAGCTCTTGAGCCGCGGGTTGCAGACCCCCGGTCTAAATAATCCAGAAAAACACTGACAGTGGTAGGTTACAGTCAACATTTCCACATGCGTTTCCGTCTGCGTGTTTGCATAGGGGTTGCACAGCAATTCAGGTGTAGGCCCCCAGGCTGAACTAATCCTGCCTGGAGTGCCCATCCCATTAGAACGTGTAATCAGGAATGTGCCGCGAAGCAGGTGTGCAAATAATTCGTATTCAATGAACGCGGTGCGCTTCGGGTACCTGGCGTCGGGTGACGTCACGGCGGCCGCGGATGGCGGAGAGGAAGGTAGAGATAAGCCCGGTGAGGAGTATTTTCACAGATTTGCGAGTCCAGACACAGGCGTAGCGAAAATAGCTCAAGGGGCAAACAAGGTAACCTCTTTCAGAAGACGCTTCGGGGGGTGTCTGCCAAGTCCCACACAATACTGTCTGCACTGAATAGCTGTGCTCGCAGTGTTGCTCTGCGGAACAAACCGTATCTTGAAATGTCTGGGCGCATCAACTCTAGCCCCGGGCGGCTCATCTGAATACCAAAAATCTCCACCTCATCCCCTTGTTCTGCACGTACAACACGATTTATCTGTAGGATCGGCGCTTGAGACGCACATTTCAGTCGTTTCTGCAAATTTGACAGCGATTTCGGACCTGTCGGTTTGTCGGCGATGCATTTAGCACACGCCGGGGACAGATCAAGGAAACGTGAATCAATTTCACTCCGGTCCATGAGATCATAATACTCACATTGAGGAATGCAGACCCTCGACTCCCCTTTGGTGCCCTGGGTTAAGCCTAGTGCATAATCGTGTTGCGCTGAGGTCATGGACATGTCTTAACCACAGAATATGTCACTATAGGGCTATAATCAGATCCTCTACATAGTAACTGAGGGTAACATTGCCCAATGTGCTTGAAAGGTTAACATATCCCTTACAAGACATGCTTGCGATTCACAGGGAGGGCCTCCGGTTATTGGCGGGGGCAAAGGCTGGACAACAAGTCCGGACATGTCAATGCCAGCCCGGACGTCCCCGTTAAGGAGCCGCTAGCTTCTAAAAGTAGAGTGAGATGTGAACGCGGATCAGATATCCGCTTGTTTACAAGGTGTTTGCCCAATGTCACAGATGAAAACTTGCGGGACAAGGAAACAGGTGATGCGTCGTTTTTTTCCTACTATTAAGCGGGAAAAAAACGGCTCTCTAAAGTCTAATCTGGAAGTACTTTGGAGAGAGTTACTGAAGCCTGAGCTGGAAGTACTTCTGAGAGAGTCCCGGTTAGATACTTGTCTGAATGAACAAATTAATCTTCGAGCTAGAACTCTCAGTACCTATTAAAAATAAATTGCTCAAATGGCTAAGAACTTTACTTCCCACTTTTGTGGGAACAGTTTTGGGAAGGCGTTGAGCTGTAGCAGTAGACGTACAACAAGAGGAGACAGTATAATCCTTCAAAGGAGATCAGCGTTCAGTCAGGTGGGGGGCACATTTACAGCCTCCCATCAATGGAACACTGTGCCCCCATCAATTGGAGTGGCTACATCGTTTAAATCTTTTTAAAGTGAATGCCAAAAAAAAAAAATCACTAACAAACTCAAACTTTTTGGTTCACGGGCCGCATTTATTACAATATTCATATCCATTCTTTCCAGTATAAGTCAATTGGACATCTATTGTTGTCAGTGGCAGGCAGTTCAGTTCATTTTGCGTCACTTCCATGTCATTTTAAGATACCAACAGGTCACTTCCTGTAAATTTTGGATCATTTTCAGTCAGTGTTTCAGGCATTTCCGTGCTGCTTCTAGTTGATTTTGGAGCATTTTCCGGCACTTCCAAGTTACTTCCTGTTGATTTGGTGTCCCTTACAGACAATCGCATGAGTCACTATAATCTGAGTCTCAAGTCTAGAGTCCTACCCGTTGTGGGCAAGACAAGACGAATGGGGTCATGAGGTTATGCAGAGTCGAGTCGAATCGAGTCGAGTCTCGTGGTCATGTCGAGTCGAGCTGAGTCACAAGGTTGTAGAGACCAGTCGTGTCAAGTCAAGAGGTTATCGAGTCAAGTCGAGTCGGGTCACAAGGTTATACCAAGTCAAGTCACGAGGTTATGTCGAGTCGAGTCACAAGGATGTAAAGACCAGTCGTGTCAAGTCAAAAGGTTTTCGAGGTAAGTCGAGTCACGACTTTATGCTAAGTCGAGTCTGATCACGAGGTTATGCAGAGTCAAGTCAAAAGGTTATGTCGAGTCAAGTCTCGAGGTCATGTCGAGTCGAGCCAAGTCACAAGGTTGAAAAGACCAGTCGTGTCAACTGTCAAGTCAAAAGGTTTTCGAGTCAAGTTGAGTCACGAGGTTATGCCAAGTCGAGTCTGGTCATGAGGTTATGCCAAGTCAAGTCGAGTCTCGAGGTCATATCGAGTTGAGCAGAATCACAAGATTGTAAAGACCAGTTGTGTCAGGTCAAAAGGTTTTCGGGTCAAATTGGGTCACGAGGTTATGCCAAGTCAAGTCGAGTCTGGTCACGAGGTTATGCCAAGTGAAGTCGAGTCTCGAGGTCATGTCGAGTGTCGAGCTGAGTCACAAGGTTTATAATTACCAGTTGTGTCAAGTCAAAAGGTTTTCGAGTCGAGTCAAATTGGGTCACGAGGTTATGCCAAGTCAAGTCGAGTCTCGAGGTCATGTCGAGTCGAGCTGAGTCACAAGGTTTATAAATACCAGTTGTGTCAAGTCAAAAGGTTTTCGAGTCGGGTCAAGTTGAGTCACGAGGTTATGCCAAGTCGAGTCTGGTCATGAGGTTATTCAGAGTCAAGTCATGAGGTTATGTCAAGTCGAATCACAAGGATGTAAAGACCAGTCATGTCAAGTCAAAAGGTTTTCGAGTCAAGTCGAGTCACGACTTTATGCCAAGTCGAGTCTGGTCACGAGGTTATGCCAAGTCAAGTCGAGTCTCGAGGTCATATCGAGTTGAGCCGAGTCACAAGATTGTAAAGACCAGTTGTGTCAAGACAAAAGGTTTTCGAGTCGAGTCAAGTTGGTCACGAGGTTATGCCAAGTCAAGTCGAGTCTGGTCACGAGGTTATGCCAAGTCAAGTCGAGCCTTGAGGTCATGTCGAGTCGAGCTGAGTCACAAGGTTTATAAATACCAGTTGTGTCAAGTCAAAAGGTTTTCGAGTTGAGTCAAGTCAAGTCGGTCACGAGGTTATGCCAAGTCAAGTCGAGTCTGGTCACGAGGTTATGTCGAGGTAATTTTGAGTTGAGCATAGTCACAAGATTGTAAAGACCAGTTGTGCCAAGTCAAAAGGTTTTCAATTTCAAGTCGAGTAACTGGCTATTCTGTGAGGGTTGGGCAAGGTTGACCAAGACGACCAAGCATTTTGTGGTCACTTCCTTGTTAACTGACTGGCTGCCATTGACGGTGCTCGACGTCCAATCCATTTTGACCGGGAGGGTGCGAATGAACGAATGTAAATGCGGACACGAATGTGAGCCAAGTGCAGTAGTGCGCGCACTCAATCACACCAATCTACGGTTTTACGGCGCCAATGTCAAAATAAAAGCATGTGATTTTGTAAATACAGACAACACAGACTTGAAGGACAAGTGACTATATACCTTTCCATTCTAGTTTATGTAGAAGAAAAAGGGTGTCTTTAAGTGCTCCAAAGTGACTGGCTGTGCCCTTTCTTTGTTTCCTGAGGCCAGAGTGCATCCTCTGTGAATCGGGCCAACGTGCTCAGGCCTCATTCATGGGTAATGTAGCAGACAGAACAGATGACTCCCTTTTCTTCATTCTCTACGCTCAGCCAAGGAAGCCTTCCCTGTCAGTGCCTCATCGCCCACTTTCTCTGTTGTGCTGATGGTACTGATGTTCCTGACACGGAACATTTGAAAGCTATTCAGTCACACGTTGAACAGATAAGCTGAAATACAAATTCAAAACTCGATTGTATTTCTACACTGCTAAGGCTTAAATATGACTAAAAAGAAGGTGAGCCCAATGTTAACATGTTCTTCCTTCCCTGCGGATTCAGTGAACGAACAAGGATTGTTTTGAGTGGCGATAACAGCCGACCTACAGATAGCAATCAGCGGCTTGTGTTTTCTTAAGTACTTCAAGAGCATTCTGAACAGTTCCACATTGGTTGTGTGCTGTGGACGGAGCTGCGACCCTGTGTTGTGTTTACACACAATCACTCAGCCATCTCACGCACAATGGTGATGGAAGAGTGTCGGCCAATGAGGCGTGTCGTGAATCGCCCTTTTGGTTCACGCTAACAGTGGCTGGTTAGAATCCTTTTGAATATACAGTGCTACCTCTACTTGAGAAATGAATGCGTTCTGGAAGTAGAGACGTGTTTTTCATGTAAATGCCCTTATCCGTCCCATGCCCTCGCAAAATTCAAACATAAATCTTTTATAATGCATCAAAACATGTAACAAATACATGTTACAGTTATATTTTTGTACAATAAACATAAAATTAGAGTTGTGCATAATGTAAAAAACAAGAATAAAAATTAATACTCTCATGTAAAGCTGTCGGAGCACCAGGGACGAATGAAAAGGACTCTGGGATAAACACATACAGTAGAGGTCCGTCTTGGCCAATTGGATGCCAGGAATGCTAGGCAAAAGCCAATGGCAGAGAAGCTATTAGTATGTTACGTTCAGTAAACTCTGGGAGCTGAGAGTACCAGCCATACTGTATTTTTGCCTTTCGTATCCTGAAATTCCTTTCGTTGAATTTTTCAGAAAGGCCTCTCCTGTTAAGTTTTTTCAGCGTAGAACAATGAAAATTGGGGAGTCGATACCATGAGCAAAACTGCAACAAAAAGTCTCTTGGACCCACATCCCAAATTGTGTATTTTAGTTATTATTTTACTTTAGTTGATTTACAGGTTGCACATGTGAGGCACTGGCGCCTATAGTGTTAGTTGGATCCCCCTCAAAATTGGTGAGACTGTTCATGGGACATATGAGATCTTAAGTTATCAAAATGGTGAGTTTTCATTCACGGGCCAGACCTGGGTGGCGTGGAAAAGTTGGCCTATTTTTTTTTTCTGAAAAACGCCAAATTCAGTAAATGACTAGTATTTAGAGGTGGGAATCAGAGGCTACGATTCGATATTTAAATCGATTATTGATAACCCCCCAGCTATTAGCTGCTTTTAATGTTTCGTACATTAGTTACAAAAATTGTACAAGAAGCCTCTCAGGCTTAAATCAAATATATTTCAGTATCAAGTTAACAGTTCAAAGCAGTAAATACTCAAGTCCCAATTCTGCATCAGCAGCTTTAAACTACTTTCAATCAATTCAATGTTGTGAATCAAACGTTTGAGTTAAAATTGCTCCAGTTATTCAAAAATTTTCCTTCTATCTATTCTTGACATGTGAAAGTTTTAAAACTGTTTGCAAGATAGATTCAAGTCATGATTTTTTCGATTTAGCAGTACTTTAGATAAAAAGTTAATTAGGTTCGCTCGGAAGGGTCGATACAACGGCCTTCCAGGGAAGTCTACTGCTTTAAGATGGGGGCTGTTTAGTAACGCCAGCGAGTCTGTCATTTCGCATCTAGTTCTTTACAGTATACATGTGATAACTACCATAGCATAGTTTGCAGCAGCTGTCGGCAGGAGTCGGGTATTATTGTTTGTTTGTTTTTTATTAAGCGGCATGAGTTGAGCGAGAGCCGTGAGTTGAGCATTGTCATTACCTGGGTAATGTCAAGCATGATGTTTACTCTTTGTCCGTTCCTCATTGTGTCTCGAAGACCGTGCTGACTGTGTTTTAGTTCTGCTTTACTTGACATATTTCAATAATCTGAATTTAGATGTTTGTGAATCGTTCTCGAATCTTCCACGGCCGAATCGGGAATAATCTAAGAATGGGAAATTTCGCACGCTTCTACTAGTAACTCCCTGATCAAAGGCATAGTATTTTTCATATCTGGCATGTATGTGAGGTACCCCAGCCTAAACACGACTGCATTGAAATATGACCCTTAGACCTGGCACTCCCTGCTGGGCTCAGTAGCACCTTCTTTTTTGTAGGAACCCTCTTATAGCAACACTAGGTAACTTTTGAGTTTTCGTCGATTTTAGCTACACAGGTGGACAAAAGCGGTAGAGTTTTTCCCTAAGGAAGACTACATTTCCCACGAGGACCAGCGCACAATTTCATGTCGTAAAATCCTGATCTACCAGTCTCCTGCAGATGGATTAAACGACATATCTGTTTCCAGTGGCTGTGTGAAGGATGAATTGTCATGAGGTGATGAATCCACTTGTGGCTAAACAATAGCATATGACGATCCTGACAAAGAGAAACGTTTTTTGTACCATATTCCCCCACCAGCCCTCCGACCCCCACCCCCACCCGAAGTCGTCAACTGACGAGTTCGGTTGAGAGGGTGGGTGTGACGGCCCCTGGCCGTTTAATAGTTAATTTTCTGAGATTCTTCCAGTCAGCTGATCGTCGCCTCCACCAGCTGGCTGCTTCCCCTCCCACTGTGACGACAGCTGATCGACGCAGGACGGACCGACGACGTCACCACCGCTGATTGGCCATGGGAAAAGGCGCCAAGCTTCTTAAACCTGCCGCTGTCAACGCTCTAAGAGGTCCTCCTCGTCAGCTATTTGCTTGCCATTCACTCACGTTTGCATTTGATCGCTACTTTGATACACTCCCGCTTTTTCGGTGAGGTCTGTTGTGTTTTTTCGTTGTTGGATCGTTTTTGTTCACCACTGTAAATAAGAGTGCTGAAGCAAGTAAGGGTAAGTCGCCAATTCTGTTCAACCCGTTTTCTCCTGTTCTGTATAGAGTAGGAAGTCAGGTTAGACGCTGTCTTTTCTTTGTTCCTTTTACATGATCAGGGTTTAGTTAGCGGGTGGGGTTTAAGTGTAGTTCCTTTTGTTTGTTGTTTTGGCCTGGGCTTACCCTGAAGTCACGCTTCATCGGCATTCTGTACATATTCATTGTGAGTTTGATTGTTCTGTAAATAAATTTGTGTCCACTCGTACATTTGTGTGGCTTGTTTTATGTTACGCCCTTCGCGAGCCATCTTTGGCACGTAATAGTGGGGGTTCCACGCCAGCGAGTAAAAGCCCTGCCAAAGTATATTATTGAGTGTCCTTTTATCCTGGTAGCCTCCCCTTTGCTTTTTTTGTCTCCTCAGACAAAACTTTTGTCTCTTTTGCTGCTCTGCCATCTTTGTAGAATTTGCGCAACAGCGTTCGCATCAACTTCTGTCTTAATAACGGATGGGGAAAGGGGGAAGTGATATATGCCATAAAGCAGGCAAAATTTGTAGTTTTTTTTGTGTGGCTGGGTACCTGCCACCCTCCTACAAGTTAATTAGTGCCGGTGAAAGCGATACAGACCGCCTCAAGATATAAAAGATGTGTAATTCAACTCGTTGTCAGTCAACATAACTTCACAAATGTTATGAAAATATTTTATCAAGGTTGAAAAGTTAGCTAGTGTTGCTTTAAATAGGTTTTTTTCACCTAGGTGTTTGAGTATTTCTCATCTCTTTCTCATCTTTCACTAGCTAAGATAATATTTTAATAATGTTGTCTACATGCATGTGTTTGTGATATTTATGTAGCAAATAAGGCTGAGGGAAGAACAGCAGTGGAGCCATACTGGAATTGTAGGTTCCCTATCACGTAAGCACACAGATGGCTCCTTCTCGGGACCCTTGGCAGCGACTGTTACACTGTCACAGAAAGAGGCAGACAGGGTGAAAAGAGAGCGTAAAAAAAGAGCTGGCATATGAGTAAGGCCCACAGGTTTGGCATCCAGGGGGCTTGGCAGAGACACCACTAAAGATGGCTGAGTGCATTTCAGTCCCTGGCAGAACAAATGGAACTCTTGTTTGGGTTCAGACAAGCCGGCCCTCCGAAAGGACGCCGCGATAGCAAGGTGGAGGGGTGGGCCGCCCAGACAGGGACAGATGAGGACACCGGACAGGGACATGCCACCCACCTCGACTCCCAAAAAAATGTTTCAAGCGGTCTACAGAGGGAAGAACTGAAGTCTGATCAGCAGGATTACCAAATAGAGGAAATGCTCAACTTCACATGGGCTTGAGATTCTATTTTATCAACAGGTAGTCCCCGGGTTACGACATACTCGATTTACGCAATTTTGACTTTATGACACTGGAGTCTAGTCTGCCTTTTTGTCTCCAGTCATTTTTTTTTTTTTTTTTTTTAGTCGCATAAACAGTACCTTACTGTACTCCACTCTATCTTAATTTTTTTACTTTATCAATATGACGTGTTCTGTCCTCACTAAACGTGAAGTTGCTCAACTTGACAGACAGCAAACAAGGCAATTGTGCTTTTTGAAACTTTTGACTTCATTCACTATTGACAATTTGTAAAGCTGTAACACAAATATGTACACTTATGTTCAAAACGACACACATTTTAACAATTAAACACTTGACGCAAAACAAGTGTTTTTCAAATGTCCATCCAGTGATGCAAATTTAGTAGGTTAAATTAGCCTAATTTGCATCACAAAAGTCCGCTAGCTTAAATGCTACGAATGCTAACGTAGTTACAATTCTCATAGCAAATCGCTCAGACATAACTCCACAAACTATAGCTGTAAACTTAATTACAAATGCATACACAAACAAATATTAGCTGAAACAACTTACACCCTTACGTGGGCCAAACCAGAGCGCAGCTATCCTTTATCCGGTCAGACATCTGAGTCTGCTTCTCAGTCCAATGCTGCCACCAGAGGGCAGTGTATCCTCCATCATGAAACAATACTTACATCATGAATACTTTTGGACTTCTGGATAGTTATCTTGGAGGCACTTAAAGGGTTAATTCTGACTTACATGGAAAGTCGGTTTACGTCGCTAGCGTAAGAACGGAACTCGTTCACAACCTGAGTACTTCTTGAATTTACAAGTAATATTGTCCGACAATGACTATTTAAACAATATCCTGATGTTGTTCAACTTCAAAATCTGAGACCAATATTAAACCGATAACGATGTACGCGGACTTAACATTGAATTTTTAACGCGCACTCACCATGAGTTGATATTAGTTGGCCGGATCTGATAACACGATGCGGTCGATGATAATCCGTGGTGTCAATATTGTCAAATTTGTCAAATAATCTGGTTAATCTAATCATGATCTTTCAGTTTTATGTCATGTCATGAAGTCAAATAAATAAAAATATGAAATTGCTTCCTTCAAACTTTCAAACAAACAGAAAAACAATACAACACTAAACTGTGCAGTAATCTACATAGCACACGGTGTGGTGCGGTTGAAAACTATATCCGAGCAGCGTTCCACACCTGTGCAGAACACGTCACTGATGTAGATGTGTAGTCATTGCCCTACTGGTGGCATTGCCACATTGCATCACTCAAAATAAAAACTGCTCCAACAGTAAAACTCCACTGGTTGCTTTAATAATGATAAATGTAACAACTTCAAGGATTTCCAAATAAACATTCTGAGAAACATAAGACAACAACTTCAATTGAAATTATCGAAAAACTGCCAACATAATGTCCCGTATACCGTAATTTTCAGACTATACGCCACTACTTTTTCCCCTCATTTTGAATTCTGCTGCTGATAGTCCAGTGCGGCTAATTTGTTGATTTATTTGGCGTAATAGGTAACACTTTATTTGACAGCGGTGTCATAAGACCGACATAAAACCATGATAATTAATGACTTGACATTGTCATGGGCATTAATGAATGCTTGTGGGAGATGTCATGAAATGTCAATTTCATGACATCTTCATTTATGTCCAGCGTGGATCTTTTACATCCATTCAAAAGTAAGATCATTTTCCAGATGACACTTAACGCCGCCTGTCATAAGCATTCATTAATGCTCACGACAGTGTCATGTCATAATTATGATGGTCTTATGACAGTGTTATGGCGCCACTGTCAAATATAATTTTACCAAATACCATAACTAGCAATTATTGAAACAACTGGAACAGTAACTGAATGAATAATTAGCGCTGAACATGAATTTTGATTGTTATTTACATTTGTAGCGCTGCAGTGCATGCTTGGAGGCATGTTGGACAACAACAGCGTTGACAGCAGGTGGCAGAAGAGGCTTACTCTCTCCTCCAAGGAAGCGAGCTTCTTGAAGCAATGAAGCTTTGCAGCCAATTGGTTCAAAGTGGTTCATGGTGGTTCATCTGGTCTTATGACAGTCATATGATGCCGCTGTCAAATAAAGTGTTAACGATTAATATCTTTTGGTGTAAATATCCCATAATGCAGTGAGGACAGCTGCGGCTTATAATCCAGTGTGGCTTATCTATGAAAAAAAAATCCCCGTATCGTGTCAAATTTGGTGGGTGGTGGCTAATAGTCAGGTGTGCCTTATAGTCCGAAAATTACGGTAAACGTCTGTAATGAAACAAAAGGAATAATTCAAATATAAATCATGATTACCCCAAAGAGCCACTAGGGGGCGACCAAGGCATTACAACTACAGACAGGCAATCATAGGACACGCCCCCAAGATGCACTGAACTGGGCTTTTGCACCGGTTTCTAATTACAAATTATGTGTTTTATGACTTTTCTTGGTGACTATTTCTTTCTGGTAACGTAGTAGTGATATGTGAAGAGCTCATAATTCAATCATTTCCCACCCCTGATTGTGAACATGTGTCAAAACTGTGGCGCATTTTCGTCTCGTCATCGTCATGAAAATAACTGGTTGTCGGCGAAATTTTTTGGTTGACGAAAAGAATGCTGGGAAAAGATCCGACCTAACATGGCCACAGCTCGACCTTTTTAGACAAGACATTTTGCATTAAAGTCAGTGATCTTCACTCCTCGCCATTGAATTTAAAAAGGTAATTAAATTCACTTTACTCTGTAATCAAGTGTGAAATAGGTAATTACCTAATTATGTGCAATTTCTTTCTACATCTCAACGTCGGTTAATGTCTGGACCTTGACAGATTCAACCGTCGTCGCAAGGTATAGCGGTCCTCGTTTTTGAAAATGCAACAAAACGGAAGACTCGACAGCGTATGGCGGCTCATTGAAAGATCAAACGCAGCTCCCGCTTTGACTGGATCGCGCCTCTGACAGCTCATGTCGGAGGGGTTAATCTGCCAGCGCCAGAAATCAAATGAACGCGCAGAATACTTGGCATGTCACTCTTCCCCGGTGAGATGTAGCCACATGAACATGTAAACTGTCTGAGTTTTGCAGACATGGCTGCGGGGCAGAGGGAATTACACTGTCACACAGAGGATATGGAGCTGCCGTGACATCCTCTTGGCACATAGTTGAAGGCCATCCAGGTGGAAATGGCTGCGCTGGAAAGAGGCGCTTGTGTTGTGTTGCATCTGCATCACATGGGAGCCGCCTTCATGTGCAGCATTTGCGTTTACCTGTTGTAACTGTCACTCGCAAGGGAAGTGTTTAGTGTTAATCAGTGGAAATGTTAGCAGATGTTGAGCTTTTTTTTTAGTTTTTTGCTTGACATATGGCTATCATTAGTGCGCTGCGATAATTGATAGTCGCTTTGCATGTAATACAAAAGCTATCATCTATAATATTCCTCTATTTTCTTCCCAGTCAAAATCGTTTGGTCCACCGACACCGTTCAGACAACAAAACGACTGGAATTCCCACTGAAGGAGATAGTACCTTTTCTCATAGGCACCGTCCAACTGTTTGCATTACTCTAACACACTTAATATAATCAATCAGTGAATAGTATCGTTTCTGGTGGGGCTCACGTGCGGCTGGATGTGATAGGGCGCGCTCGGGTGCGGGGTCCCGGTGCCGGGATTGGCGATGGGGCGGTGTAGGGTCGGTCGCCAACGGGCTTACACTCACAAGGGACTCACACGATTACTGGGTTCTAGATCACAGAGCTGATTTGTGTAGACTCTACCCCAGGGGTCCCCAAACTACGGCCCGTGGGCCGGATACGGCCCGCCTCCACATTTGGTCCGGCCCCCTGGACAAAAAAAAAATATATATATATATATTTCTGGCTTTTTTCTGTGAGGAACCCAGAGATGGTTATTTGGTTATTATCTATTTAATTAATAGTTTTATTATTATATTATATTTACTTTTGTTCCGTGAAGAATCCAGAAAGGGTTATTTGATTGTGGCTTTCTGAAAAACAATAATTTTTTACATTTAGGCACTCCTGTAATTGTCATACCTTTTCTCTTACAAATTGACACCAGCCCAGCACCAGCATCAGAGAAGGGAAAAGTTATGTGGCTCCTACAGGAAAAAGTTTGGGGACCCCTGCTCTACCCCTTTCAATCACTTGGCTTATAGACTCCCCCACCCCCAGGTCCCCTCTTTCCCTGGTCAACAGGCCCCCCACATGGTGTCAACCAGAAATACATCTAGCTGACAATAGCACCAACATATTAGTAGTTAGTGTAGACGTTCAGTGTATTTCTTGTTGTAGTTTGTGTTTCTTTTCTTTCTTCTCTTATGTTTCCTTTCTTCTGTTCCCCCATAACCCCTTCCTGTTCGCTGCTTTGTCATAATAAACGAGGTATGTTAAATGATCACAATGGGAGCCCAGACTCTCAATGTGAAACATTAAAATTGCTCAGACCATCCAGGCACTTAGACTTCCATTCTCCGTGTCAAACATTGTGTCGTTTCTCGTATTGACTGTTTGTATTACTCTAACACACCCAATATAAAATAAATAGCACTTATGCCATATTTTAAGGAAAACAAGCAGAATATAGAGCATAAAGATAAACAACGCCTTCTTATCACGGAAGCCCAGCGCGTGCGTCATACAACTGACTGAGCAAGATTGACTCCCGGACAGAACAAATGGTGGGACGCTCTGTCCCAACACAAGGAACACCAAAGAACACCCGATATCCAACAGATAACACACCTGACAAGACTCCTAGAGCCCCTTTGACACTGAGGTGGCAAAATCCACAACATTCGTTGCCCGGACATCTCCTTCATAAATAATCACTGTTCAGGCTTATATTCAAAGTTTATATGGATTGATACCATGACAGTTTGCCCCGACTCTTGCCTGTGTATGCAATCTTGAAATATTTCTCATTTGGAGGACAGAAAGAAAACAACACATTCTCAGGCTTATCCGCGTTCAAGCTAGGCGCTAACGCTAATGCACTGCTAAGTTGCTACAGTAGCGCCCTTTCTCTCTTGCTCTTTGCTGACGTAATTGCTGCGTGAATTCCAGTTTGGGGGACTTGGCAGGTCAGACCGCAGCCACATTCTGGAAAAATGTGGTCCGGATCGGATTTTAACCACATACGCGATCGAGTCAGGTTAATGCATCACTCGTGTCGGAAAAACACGAAAAAATCGGATCATGCATTCAGACCTGTGGTATGAACCTAGCCAAAATGGCGGAGACTCCGGCGTTGTGAAGTAAAAATCGTGTAAGTCAAGTACGTTGTAACTACCTGTATTTTACAAAAAGTTGTCTGGAAAAATCTCCACACTGCTTACTTTTGCCTGTACACCTTCAATTTGTTACCTTTTCGCAAGAAAAGAGAAGCTCAGCACCATAACATGATGTAACCTGAATTTCACGGCGTATTTGGAAATGTCTGTGAGAATAAATTTTAATGACAGGATTGGCTAGCAATCAAAGCGCAGCATATTCTTCATAAAACCTTGACAGATACTTTCCTTTTCCAGTTCCAATGCCTGAACAGTTTAATCGTTCAAACCCATCACTCCATTCAATGAATTGACAATGATAGACATGTACGTTACTACATAAAGCGTTTATTATAAGTAAACTAACTTTGCATTGGCTGCCAATTTTTGCTGAGGTTTCGTATGACCTCATGGATGGTAGCTGTTCAAATTTTCATTTCTTGTCAGGTTCGGTCTGCAAACCTGACAATGGAATTATTGGAAATGGTTTCGTGTGCACATACAGTATTTGTAGTTTCCATGGGTTACAAAAACACCCTCAGGATTAAAATCATGCCTCTGTGGGAAAGCTATTTTTTATAACCATTCGTTCAACCTGAAAATCCATTCAACAACTTTCAGTTAGGTCCATTGTTGACGAGAAATATTTCGTCGAGGAACAATTTTTTCACAACAATGACGAGACGATAACGAGCTAAAAAAGGGGCTTGGGAGACTAAAACAGTACTTCTCAAATAGTGGGGGGGCGCAGAGCGATTTCGGGGAACATGCTTTTTTTGTTGTTTTTTTGCCGTACTGGAATAAAGTGTACTTGCACATCCACTCAGTAGCTGGCAGTGGCGTTCTCATTTTCAGAGTGCGCGCAGTATTTTTGAACTAAGGAAGAGCATTCAGCACACACAGAAAACAGATATGAAGAGCAGTGTGCCACCGCCGTTTTCGAAAGCCGTTTGTTTTTCAGTGAAAACGTGCCGAATATTGCCAACAATCGTCCTGCTTTGTCAGTCTTATATCAGTAAACCAGTGAGCATTGTTAGCATGCTCATTGCAAAATAACTCCACACCAATGCAAAGGAGGTAAATACTGTGAGCAGCAAAAATAAAAACTGTCCTGTCCATGGACACTGTTTTTTTTCTTTTATTCAGTTTTTTTTTTCGGTCAATTTTTTGGGCATATTGTCCTCATGAGTGAATGTTTCTAATCAATTTTAATTTGTTATTATTTACTGATTTTATTACATTTTATTTTTCTGTATCAAATGGTCAAAAATGTACCTTGAGTGTATTTTTTACAGTTTGGATGTGAATTTTTTTCAAATTCAGGCAAATTGATGCACGTCAAGTCTTCTCTGTTACAAACAAAACAATGTTAATAAAGTTATACTTTATTATAAGTTGATCTATGTTACTTTTTTTCTTTATTAGAAAAAAAGGACAATGTTAGGCAGATGCGTATTTATAATAGTAATTTTATAGACAAATGATACTATTTACAATGGCGGCAGAGTTTGGGGGGGCGCGAAACATTTACGTCTTCCTTGGGGGGGCGTGACAGAAAATAATTGAGAAGCACTGGACTAAAACCTAACGAGACGAATGTGACTTTTTTGTCTGACGTTTCCGTCATATGTTCACAATGTGTGACATTTTCTTATTGCACGTATAGTGGGTCAGTATTCGAGCAGTGTTTGAAATGCGTTGCGCCTCTCCCTCGCTTTCCTCACCGAAGTTTAGGACGTGCCTAAAGCTAGGCTGCACTCCATCAACTCACGGGCTGAAAATGAGTCCCACTCCGGGCTCTGACTCTGACATCTCAAACTCTGTTTGAGATGAGTGGAAATTAGGGCTGCCGCTATCGATTATTTTAGTAGTGGATTCAACTATCGACTAGTTTGTTCGTATAATCGAGTCATCCGATGAGGGACATTTGATGCGTTGGGGAATAAATTTTAAGGAGATGGTTAAAAAAAGGCTTGCTGATATTGCACTTTCAACCAAAATGAACCAAAATGGTATTTGGCATGAGGCAAAATTGATTTTGCCATGTGGCATTTTTTTGCCATGAGGTAAAATGGGTCTTGCCATATAGAATTTTTTCTTTGCCATGTGGTAAAATTGATTTTGGCATGTGGAAAAAATGATTTTGCCATGTGGCAAAATGGATCTTGCCATGTGGATTTTTTCTTTCCAATGTAGCGAAATTGATTTTGCCATGTGGCATTTTTTTTTTTTTGCCATGTGGCAGAATTGATTTTGCCATGTGGCAAAAGTCATTTTGCCATGTGGTATTTTTTTGTCATGTGGCAAAATGGATCTTTCCACGTGGCATTCTTTTTTGACATGTGGAAAAAATGATTTGCCATGTGACAAAATGTATTTTGACATGTGGCTTTTTTTTGCCATGTGGCATTTTTTTTTTGCCATGGGAAAAAATTGATTTGCCATGTAGCAAAATTGATTTTGCCATGTGGCATTTTTTTGCCATGTGGCAAAATTGATTTTCCATGTGGCATTTTTTTTTGCCATGTGGCAAAATGTATTTTGACATGTGGCTTTTTTTGCCGTGTGACAAAATTGATTTTGCCAAGTGGCATTTTTTTGCCACGTCGCAAAATGTATTTTGACATGTGGCTTTTCTTTTTCCATGTGGCATTTGTTTTTGCCATGTGGCAAAATGTATTTTGACATGTGGCTTGTTTTTTGCCATGTGGCATTTTTTGGGGGGTATGTGGCAAAATTAATTTTTGTTTGTGGCATTTTTTTTTTTTTTGTATGTGGCATTTTTTTGGGGGTATATGGCATTTTTGCAGGCCATACACATCCATGCCATCGATGGCTATGCACATCCAAAATTTTTATAACATTCATTTTAAATGGCAGAAAAAAGTGTGGCTGTGATTTTTTTACCATTTCAACTAGGGCTGCAGCTATCGAATATTTTAGTAATCGAGGAATCGACTGAAAATTCTATCGATTAATCGAGTAATCGGATAAAACAAATATATTTTTAGGTGAAGAGCAATTATAAATATACATGAGAAAACAAGACATTTCATCTAATCTTGAACCATTTTCAGTCAATCAATGTCTTTATTTTCGATGTATATTGTTGAAAACAGCCAACAATTGCATCTCAGATGTAACTAGAATTAAAAAAAGGCTATGCCATTGACAGAATTTTACCGACAAAAACATTTGCGTCGACTAAAAATAGACGAAGTTTGAGTTTTCATTGATGAAAACTAGACCAAGACGTTTTGAAATGACTAAAATATGTCTAAGACTAAGAAGTATCCAAAAATTGAAGGGGCTGCCAAAACTAACAGTTTCCCAATTAAATTGCGGATCTTCCTGTCCTTCCGTTTTTGAAAAAAACAAAAAAAAAACTGACAGACAAAACACCCACGCACAATTTTCAATGTTGAAAACAATCCTGTGTCAACAATTCCCGAGTGTATTCAGAAACAGTCTCAGTTAACAGTCGGGACATGTCGATTGGAAAACCTCAACTACCAACTCATTGGCTGCCAATGCCTCCTTTTGATTGTGTTTTAGTGCCATTGGCAGATATACAGGGACTGGCAGAAAAATTAACACATTGGCTGCCATCGATGGGGAATATTCATTTAATGCCATCGCTCCCAGTTCAAACGGATTGGACGACGACTAGTGATAAACTCTGTTTATTACTTGTATTGTTGAATATCGCCAAAAATGATTTCCGGATCCATGTATCGATAATTGTATCGCCATATCGTGAGATCATCTTTATCAGGAGCCTTGTATCGCAAATCGTACCGTATCATGAGCTACTCAGAGGTCCCCACTAGAGATGTCCCGATCGATCGGGTCCGATCACGTCATTTTCAAAGTATCGGAATCAGCAAAAAAACATTGGACATGCCTTTTTTAAATATATATATATATATATATTTTTTTTTTAATTGAATCGTTTTCTAATTGTATTTAACGTTACAGGCATAATGTGTTCCACTCATCCAGAGTCTTTAGGCCAGACATGTCCAAAGTGCGGCCCGGGGGCCAAATGCGGCCCCTGGTCAAATTTCATCCGGCGCCCAGCCCCTGTCATAAGTTCAATAACGTCTGGCCCCCACACAGACTTAATAAATTGGTCAGCAGTACTGCTACCAGCATATGAAGTAGCTTACACACTAAATGCTGCTCCTCATTTACCCACTAAAAGGCAGCAGGATTCTAAGCAACATTACGCCGTGTGATCCTTGACTTCCAATTTTCTAAAATGGCGACAATCAACCAAAAAAAAAAGTTGACTGCGATGGCTGACGCTTCAAGGATAGGTGGAAATTGGACTATTTCTTCAATAAAATACGCAACAACTGTGTCTGAGTCATTTGCAAAGAGACAGTCGCTGTTTTTAAAGAATTCAATGTGAGGCGATATTACCAAACAAGACACGCTGACATGTACGACAAGATTACGGGGAAGATACGCAGCGAGAAATTGAAGCAACTTTTGAAGCTAGTTTAATTTCACAGCAGCAGTATTTCGCAAAGAGAACGCTAGTTGCGAGATTGTTGAAATTATTAATAAAAAAAAATAAAGCAAATGTGACACACAGAATGGCTAGGTAGGGTTATCAAATTTATCGCGTTAACGGCGGTAATTTTTTTTTTTTTTTTAAATCTATCACGTTAAAATATTTAAAGCAATTAACACATGCGCTGCACGACCCACTCACGCATTGTCGCGTTCAATCTGCAATGGCGCCGTTTTACCTATATATAGAGCTAAAAGGCAGCGTAAAATGAGTAGAGTGAATTTTTGGCAGCCTTTGGAGCCTTTTTTTAATTGGCTAAAGCCTTACAATCCCTCTCTCTACGATTAGAAATATCGTGGGAAGCAATGTGGGGAAGAAAGGTAGTAATTGATCTTTTTCTTAACACCCTATGTTATTTCCCAACACAGAGAAGATATATCAATTGGTACCACTACGGACAGTCATGGTTGCACTTCCCATCATGCATTTGGGCAGAACAGTTAAATGGCTATAGTATCATTTACTGAAAGCTCAACAAATACACTAGATGGCAATATTTAGTCACAATTTACAAAGTCACATTTATCATTTAAGAATTACAAGTCTTTCTATCCGTGGATCCCTCTCACAGAAAGAATGTTTATAATGTAAATGCCATCTTGAGGATTTATTGTCATAATAAACAAATACAGTACTTATGTACTGTATGTTGAATGTATATATTCGTCCGAGTTTTATTCATTTTTTTCTTAATGCATTGCCAAAATGTATATGATAGGGAAAAAATATCGGGAATGATTGGAATTGAATCGGGAGCAAAAAAAAAAAAAAAGCAATCTGATCGGGAAATATCGGGATCTGCAGATACTCAAACTAAAATGATCGGGATCGGATCGGGAGCAAAAAAACATCATCGGAACAACCCTAGTTCCCACCTCTACTTTCGACCTCTCCCAGTTTAAATGGATGGCACTGAAAAAATTTAAACACGGCTAACCATTACCCTAAAACCACACGGCCAAAGTGTGTAACTAGCGGAGATGTATCAAAATACAACAGAGCAAGAATGCCTTGACATGGTTACGGGACTATTAGTGAAAATAGGTATATCAAGTAGGCAGGCGATAAAACAACCGGTCCTAAAAAACGTTTCGGATTTCAAAGTGGCGTGAACATCGAAAGAAAATTTTTTTTCCAAACAGGATGTTGCGGTCATTAACATTGGCTTCGGTCAACTAATGAACATGTGTTAATAAATGGGTAATATATTCAGCGTTGACCATTAGAGTCATGCAAGAACTACGGAACGACACTCACGCACTAAAGCTCTAAAAGTAAAATGACCTAGTGACTGGTAAAGCTCTTGGGAGAGCTACGTTTGCTTTCCGGACTCATCCATCAACCCAGAGACGGTCCTTTTTTACACTTCACCAGTAGACCGACTTCAGATCATTTTTAACATGGGGGGGACAGAAAGGGAGATAGAAAAGGAGAGAGAGACAGAAGAGAAGAACAACCAACAACAATAAATACATTCAACAAATACATTAACTATGAATATAGTAGCGCTATCGTTGTATTCCCGGGTGACACCATGTGGGGGGCCTCTTAACCAGGGAACGAGGGGGGGGGGGGGTCAGAAAGAGATGTGATTAGTACACAAATCTGCAATGTGAGGTGTACAACCCAGTATTGTGTGAATCACTTGTACTGGTGCACGATAATTATTGGTCCGATAATAGGGCCGATAAAATGTTATAATAATAACATTTATAATAGGACCAATAATATGTACTGTTCTGGCTTTGCAGTTTACACAATAGTATGGAAAATCAGTTGACCATTTGCGGGGCATTGCTCCCACCTGCTGGTCAGAATAACTCAATGCACCTATTTTTTTGTTACAGTAGTTTGGTTCAATAACTTACACATTGCGGTGTCTAGCGGTAGCATTGACAGTAGTGAATGCTTTCTGTTACGTTTCCGCCTCGGAAATTTATGTTTACTATTACATATGGATGTGCAAAATATGTTTACTTCTGTGGTGAAGGGTCATATGTATAGAACTTCATTAGTTGTTTTATAGAAGCCAGCCAATGCTTTAGTAGCTCAAGCTAGTGTGCTATGCTATACATATAATAGTTGTGTATATAAGTGGATTGTGCAGTTTGTTGTATATTGAGTATTGAATATGTGTATTTTTCTGTTGTACTTTCACAATATTAAGACAAGTGTCTTCCCATAAAAGCAAGAAAAGACCAAGCCTTGTGGTTTATGGAAGTGCATTCATTCTTAGCTGGCTGTCGGGCAGTGCAGAAGTGAAACGCACTGTTTTGTTAATGTCATTATGAAAAATCTGGTGAGATCAAAGGAAAATCTATGTTGAATCCACCACTAGTTTTTTTTTTAAACCTCCAGGTGTTCAAAAACTCAAGTTATACATTTTATAAATTATATGTTTGTTATCGGTTATTGATATCGGTATCGGCTTTGAGGAGCAGGAAGTTATCGATATCCATCCATCCATCCATTATCTTCCGCTTGTTCCTGGGTCGGGTCGCGGGGGCAGCAGCTTTAACAGGGAAGCCCAGACTTCCCTCTCCCCAGCCACTTCAACCAGCTCCTCCGGCTGGATCCCAAGGCGTTCCCAGGCCAGCCGAGAGACATAGTCTCTCCAGCGTGTCCTGGGTCGTCCCCGGGGCCTCCCGCCGGTGGGACATGCCCGGAACACCTCTCCAGGGAGGCGTCCGGGAGGCATCCGAACCAGATGCCCGAGCCACCTCAGCTGGCTCCTCTCTACGCGGAGGAGTAGCGGCTCGACGCCGAGTCCCTCCCGGATGACCGAGCTTCTCACCCTATCTCTAAGGGAGAGCCCGGACACCCTGCGGAGGAAACTCATTTCGGCCGCTTGTATCTGGGATCTTGATCTTTCGGTCACGACCCAAAGCTCGTGACCATAGGTGAGGGTAGGAACGTAGATCGACTGGTAAATCGAGAGCTTTGCCTTTCGGCTCAGCTCCTTCTTCACCACGACGGACCGGTGCAGAGTCCGCATTACTGCAGACGCTGCACCGATTCGCCTGTCGATCTCCCGCTCCCTCCTACCGTCACTCGTGAAAAAGACCCCAAGATACTTGAACTCCTCCACTTGGGGCAGGATCTCATCCCCGACCCGGAGAGGGCACTCCACCCTTTTCCGACTGAGGACCATGGTCTCGGATTTGGAGGTGCTGATCTTCATCCCAACCGCTTCACACTCAGCTGCGATGCAAGTTATTGATATCGGTTTCAAAAATGGATATCGAGCACCCCTAATCACTTGTAAGTGTGAATACGTTGACATCCTATTCTATGCTCCCTAATTGCTAATCCTGGCACTGATAGTTTCTCTACTTGAGCATGTCTAATTGCACCAAGTCATGTGTGAATCCTATCAGACCTGTGATAGTCCTGCAGACAAGTGGAAATGCTGCGTGGGGGCCGCCCACGGCCCCTCCCCAGCCAATCAGGGGTGTGAGCCAGCACAGCTCGCCCGTGCCTCCTCCCAAAACTCCAGCGATCGCCTGCAGTCAGTCCCCCCATGACCCAGGGTGGTCCCCTGGACCATCCGCACCCCCAGTAACCAGCCTTGAGGGAAGGACTGAGGGGTAGCGCCACCACCCCCCACGCCTGCCCCAACAACCTCCCGCCCACCTGGCCCAACAGCCACCGCCGCAACCCCACAACAGACACGGCACAATGCAGGGCTCACACAGCTCACATGACCCGGGGAAAAACAGGGTCCCTACCCGGAGTGGGCAACACCCCACCAAGCCACCGGCACCCAGCCAGCTGAGAGGGTTCACCTAAGTGTGTGAGTGTATTTCTCAACTCAGGATGTACAAAAATATCTCTTTCAGCCATTCCCACAACACAAAAGAGGTGAGTTTCAAGCACGTGTTAGTTTCTTATGAAATGATGAGAGGGGGATGATTCAAGCCCTGATCCAAGGTTCCGTCTTTTTCATATCTGGAATGTATGAGAAGTACCCCAGCCTGAACACAACTGCATTGAAATATTACCCATTCAGCCAGGCGCCCTAGGCTGGTAACTAGCAATGCCCTTTTTTACGAGACAGGCTTCTCCTCCGAGGGAAAAAAATTAATTCACCTCAAGCCTGCATCAGGGGAGCCTTAAGACTTGAGTTCAGGTGTCTGATGAAAAATACTGAGGTTTCGTTGAATCAGAGGGGTCCAAACAGGAAGGTGAAAATGACCGTCGCCATTTTGTCTCGCCACAAATTTTGAACAGTCATAACTTGACAGACATACAACATTTGTGCGTCATACTTAACTTGGTGGGAGTCGTACCCTGAAGGGTCCTGTAGGGGTCATTTGCATCAACCCTACAGCGCCAACTAGTGGCAACAAAAAGTCACTCAATTTACTTACACATATCGAGCTCCTTTACGTTGGTCAGTGGAGTTACGAGACCTTTTGTAATACAGCATTTTAAGGTTCATGTCGACATGTCTGTCTGTTGCCGTGATGACCCTTAAAAGGAAGTCAATTTTTTTCAGGGACTTTCAGGGAAATTTGGCACACTTATTCAAATTGGCCCAATTGGAAGATTCATTTTCGATTTTAACAAAGGGTGTGGCTGCCTAGCTCAGTAGTGCCTCCTTTTTTGTAGGACCCTCTTCAATGGGGGGCTTTTCACCTAGGTGTGTTAATGTATTTCTAATATCCAAAAAAGAGGCATGTTTCGAGCTTGTTAGGATGTCATGAGATGTTGAGAGGTGGGTAATCTGCCACCACCCTGACTTGCCTGCCTTCCGAGTTGCGACAAACTGCGAGGACCTGTGCAGTCCTGCTTGTAGGCCTAGTTTTCAAATGAATTTCGTCTAGGAGCAGACAGAGAGGGTCGCAGTATGCAGTGGAGCGGTATGTCCATGGTATTAAGTAGGGTTGTTCCGATCATGTTTTTTTGCTGCCGATCCGATCGTTTTAGTTTGAGTATCTGCCGATCCCGATATTTCCCGATCCGATTGCTTTGTTTTTGCTCCTGATTCAATTCCAATCATTCCCGATAATTTTTCCCTATCATATACATTTTGGCAATGCATTAAGAAAAAAATGACATTCTTTCTGTGAGAGGGATCCACGGATAGAAAGACTTGTAATTCTTAAAGGATAAATGTGACTTTGTATATTGTGACTAAATATTGCCATCTAGTGTATTTGTTGAGCTTTCAGTAAATGATACTGCAGCCATGCGCAAATGCATGATGGGAAGTGCAACCATGACTGTGTGTAGTGCAACATTTGATATATCTTCTCTGCGTTGGAAAATAACATAGGGTGTTAAGAAACAGATCAATTACTAACTTGCTTCCCCACATTGCTTTCCACGATATTTCTAATCGTAGGGAGAGGGATTGTAAGGCTTTAGCCAACTTCAAAAAGGCTCCAAAGGCTGCCAAAATTCACTCTACTCATCTTACGCCGCCTTTTAGCTCTCTATATAGGTAAAACGGCGCCATTACAGATTGAGCGCGGCAATGCGTGAGTGGGTCGTGCAGTGCATGCATTAATTGAGTAAAATATTATACCGTGATACATTTTTTTAAAAAATTCATTACCGCCGTTATCGGGATAAATTTGATAACCCTACCTTAAGCCTAAACTAAAGACTCTGGATGAGTGTAACATATTATGTCTGTAACGTTCAATACAATTAGAAAACGATTTGATTTAAAAAATATAAATATTAAAAAAAGGCAAGTCCGATATTTATTTGCCAATTCCGATACTTTGAAAATGACGTGATCCGGACATCTCTAGTATTAAGCTCTACAAAGAGGGGACTGTTATTATAATCGAGGCGAAATGCATCCACTCGCGACTTAAAAACGAGAAACCCCACAGGCTGAATATCTAGCTAGCTATAGGCTAATTGTGATGGTTTGTTCAATTGTATTTGTCAAATAATGACCTCTGGTGGCGGCTTTGGGTGTAGTTGAATTCCTGCCTTTCTTTTCCTATGAAGCAGACGTGTCTAACAATGCTAAAGGACAGCTACGTTCTGGTTCGACCCACATGAGGCTGTAGGTTGTTTCAATGAATGTATGTTGGTGTGTGTATTTGTCGTTAAGCGGGGAGATATTGTTTGTATAGTTATATTTAGCGTTTTACGAGGAGAGAAGGGAGAACACCATCCATCCATCCATCCATTATCTTCCGCTTGTTCCGGGGTCGGGTCGCGGGGGCAGCAGCTTTAACAGGGAAGCCCAGACTTCCCTCTCCCCAGCCACTTCAACCAGCTCCTCCGGCGGGATCCCAAGGCGTTCCCAGGCCAGCCGAGAGACATAGTCTCTCCAGCGTGTCCTGGGTCGTCCCCGGGGCCTCCCGCCGGTGGGACATGCCCGGAACACCTCTCCAGGGAGGCGTCCGGGAGGCATCCGAACCAGATGCCCGAGCCACCTCAGCTGGCTCCTCTCTACGCGGAGGAGTAGCGGCTCGACGCCGAGTCCCTCCCGGATGACCGAGCTTCTCACCCTATCTCTAAGGGAGAGCCCGGACACCCTGCGGAGGAAACTCATTTCGGCCGCTTGTATCCGGGATCTTGTTCTTTCGGTCACGACCCAAAGCTCGTGACCATAGGTGAGGGTAGGAACGTAGATCGACTGGTAAATCGAGAGCTTTGCCTTTCGGCTCAGCTCCTTCTTCACCACTACGGACCGGTGCAGCGTCCGCATTACTGCAGACGCTGCACCGATTCGCCTGTCGATCTCCCGCTCCCTCCTACCGTCACTCGTGAACAAGACCCCAAGATACTTGAACTCCTCCACTTGGGGCAGGATCTCATCCCCGACCCGGAGAGGGCACTCCACCCTTTTCCGACTGAGGACCATGGTCTCGGATTTGGAGGTGCTGATCTTCATCCCAACCGCTTCACACTCAGCTGCGAACCGCTCCAGTGAGAGTTGGAGGTCACGGCTTGATGAAGCCAACAGCACTAAATCATCTGCAAAAAGCAGAGATTCAATGCTGAGGTCACCAAACCGGACCCCCTCAACGCTTCGGCTGCGCCTAGAAATTCTGTCCATAAAAGTTATGAACAAAATCGGTGACAAAGGGCAGCCTTGGCGGAGTCCAACCCTCACTGGGAACGAATTCGACTTACTGCCGGCAATGCGGACCAGACTCTGACACCGGTCGTACAGGGACCGAACAGCCCTTACCAAGGGGCTCGGTACCCCGTACTCCCGGAGCACCCTCCACAGGATTCCCCTAGGCACACGGTCGAACGCCTTCTCCAAATCCACAAAACACATGTAGACTGGTTGGGCGAACTCCCATGCACCCTCGAGGACCCTGCTGAGGGTGTAGAGCTGGTCCACTGTTCCACGGCCGGGACGAAAACCACACTGCTCCTCCTGAATCCGAGATTCGACTTCCCGACGGACCCTCCTCTCCAGCACCCCTGAATAGACTTTACCGGGGAGGCTGAGGAGTGTGATTCCTCTATAATTGGAACACACCCTCCGGTCCCCCTTTTTAAAAAGGGGGACCACCACCCCGGTCTGCCAATCCAGAGGCACTGTCCCCGATGTCCACGCGATGTTGTAGAGGCGTGTCAGCCATGACAGCCCTACAACATCCAGAGCCTTTAGGAACTCCGGGCGGATCTCATCCACCCCCGGGGCCTTGCCACCGAGGAGCTTACCAACCGCCTCAGTGACTTCAACCCCAGAGATCGAAGAGCCCACCTCAGAGTCCCCAGACTCTGCTTCCTCAAAGGAAGGCGTGTCGGTGGAATTGAGGAGGGCTTCGAAGTATTCTCTCCACCGACTCACGACGTCCCGAGTCGAGGTCAGCAGTACACCATCTTCACTATACACAGTGTTAATAGTGCACTGCTTTCCCCTCCTCAGACGCCGGATGGTGGACCAGAATTTCCTCGAAGCCATCCGGAAGTCGTTTTCCATGGCCTCACCGAACTCCTCCCATGTCCGAGTTTTTGCCTCGGCAACCGCCGAGGCCGCAGTCCGCTTGGCCAGCCGGTACCTGTCAGCTGCCTCCGGAGTCCCACAGGCCAAAAAGGCCCGATAGGCCTCCTTCTTCAGCTTGACGGCATCCCTTACCGCTGGTGTCCACCAGCGGGTTCGGGGATTGCCGCCACGACAGGCACCAACCACCTTACGGCCACAGCTCTGATCGGCCGCCTCAACAATGGAGGTGCGGAACATGGCCCACTCGGACTCAATGTCCCCCACCTCCCCCGGGACAAGGGAGAAGTTCTGCCGGAGGTGGGTGTTGAAACTCTTTCTGACAGGGGATTCTGCCAGACGTTCCCAGCAGACCCTCACAATACGTTTGGGCCTGCCAGGTCTGGCCAGCATCTTCCCCCGCCATCGGAGCCAACACACCACCAGGTGGTGATCAGTTGACAGCTCCGCCCCTCTCTTCACCCGAGTGTCCAAAACATGCGGCCGCAAGTCCGATGACACGATTACGAAGTCGATCATCGAACTGCGGCCTAGGGTGTCCTGGTGCCAAGTGCACATATGGACACCCCTATGTTTGAACATGGTGTTCGTTATAGACAAACCGTGACGAGCACAGAAGTCCAATAACAGAACACCACTCGGGTTCTGATCGGGGGGGCCGTTCCTCCCAATCACGCCCCTCCAGGTCTCACTGTCATTGCCCACGTGAGCGTTGAAGTCCCCCAGTAGAACGAGGGAGTCCCCAGAGGGGGCGCTCTCTAGCACACCCTCCAAGGACTCCAAAAAGGGTGGGTATTCTGAACTGCTGTTCGGTGCATAAGCACAAACAACAGTTAGAACCCGTCCCCCCACCCGAAGGCGGAGGGAGGCTACCCTCTCGTCTACCGGGGTAAACCCCAACGTACAGGCGCCAAGCCGGGGGGCAATAAGTATGCCCACACCTGCCCGGCGCCTCTCACCATGGGCAACTCCAGAGTGGAAGAGAGTCCAACCCCTCTCGAGAGGATTGGTACCAGAACCCAAGCTGTGTGTGGAGGAGAGTCCGACTATATCTAGTCGGAACTTCTCTGCCTCACACACCAGCTCAGGCTCCTTCCCTGCCAGAGAGGTGACATTCCATGTCCCAAGAGTTAGCTTCAGCAGCTGGGGGTCGGACCGCCAAGGCCCCCGCCTTTGGCTGCCGCCCAACTCCCTACGCACCCGACCCCTTTGGCCCCTCCCACAGGTGGTGAGCCCATGGGAAGGGGAACCCACGTTGCCTTTTCGGGCTGAGCCCGGCCGGGCCCCATGGGGACAGGCCCGGCCACCAAACGCTTGCCTTCGAGCCCCACCTCCAGGCCTGGCTCCAGAGGGGGGCCCCGGTAACCCGCGTCCGGGCAAGGGAAACTGGGGTTCAATAATCTTGCTCATCATAAGGGGTCTTTTTGAGCCATACTTTGTCTGGCCTCTCACCTAGGACCTGTTTGCCATGGGTGACCCTACCAGGGGCTTAAAGCCCCAGACAACATAGCTCCTAGGATCATTGAGACACGCAAACCCCTCCACCACGATAAGGTGATGACTCATGGGGGGAAGGGAGAACACGTTAGCATTTTTAGCATCAAAGCTAGCGGACTTTTGTATACAAATGGTGCAGATTTAATTTACTAAATTTATATATTGATTGAACGGAAGGGACGTTTGGCGACTATTTGTTTTGTGTGAAATATTTAGTATAGATATGTGTGTCATTTTCAACATTTTGTATGTGTGTTTTCAGTTTTACGAATTCATCAAGAGTGAGGAAGTAAAGACTTCAAAATCCACTTTTGCCTCGTTGTGCTGTCTGTCTAGCTAAACAGGCTCACGTTTAGTGAGGACAGAACACTAATGTTAGCTACTTAGTAAAGTAGCAACTTAGTAATGTGTTTTGAGACTAAAG
Organism: Corythoichthys intestinalis; assembly: GCF_030265065.1. NCBI lineage: Eukaryota > Metazoa > Chordata > Actinopteri > Syngnathiformes > Syngnathidae > Corythoichthys > Corythoichthys intestinalis. Next base: position 63,146,796 of record NC_080397.1, on the reverse strand, counting down.
CCTTTGAATTCATGCAGATGAAAACCTCTAGAATATTCGTCAACGACAATGGTAGTCTTAAAATGGTAGTACCAACAACAATTGAAGCTGGATTTCTGATCGTTAAACTCCCTGCAATGTCATTTAAATCCAATTGGAAGCCACAGTGTTTAAGTAGAATCTTTAGTTCTAGTCCTTTTGCTTCTTCAGCCGCCGCAGACACCATCTCGGTCCTGCCCTCCTGGCCCGCAGGTCACCGGACGCGCCGATTACCCGCAAGTCCTTGACACAAGACAAATCTGTGAGCTTTCATCTGTGTCGGTGGGTCACCCCTCAAAGCCTTGTTACGGGATTGGCGCTCGCCAATTAGCACAATTAGCTTTTGGCAAGCCGCCGGGGGCGTCACATGGCACCGGCTTTGCGCTGATGGTACCTGACAAGCCTGCAGATCGGTCATGTCTGCTATTCCTGGGGGTAAGACGGTTAAAAAAAAACTAGCTCAAAATAGAGATCGTTTTATATTTAACTGAAAAAGCTACATTAGGAAGTGTTGCTAACTAAGGGTGGGTACCTCACGATACGATACAATTTGCGACACACGATAACGATGATGTCACGATATGGCAATAATCATCAGGAAATCATTCTAGGATATTCTTAAAAAAAATAACTAATCAACAGAAAAACAAGCAATTAGCATCCTTCCGCTGCTCTAAGATTACTACAACTAGATGTCCAATCCGTTTGAAGTGGGAGGGATGGCAACGAATGAACAAATGCAACCAATTAGTTAAATTTCGAATTTTAATTAATCATTTGTTGTTGAGTTTCAGTCACTTCCTATTGATTTTGGGGCATTTAAAGGTCACTTCCTGTTCATCTGTACACTTCCTGTTGATTTGGGGGTATTTTCGAGTCACTTCCAATTGATTTTAGACATTTTGGGTCATTTTCTGTTGATTAGGGGACAATTCTGGGTCACTTCCTGTTCAACAGTCACTTCCTGTTGATTTTGGGGCATTTACCGGTCATGTCCTGTTCTTTGGGCATTTACCAGTCACTTCCTGTTTATCAGTACACTTCCTGTTGATTTTGGGGCATTTACAGGGCACTTCCTATTGATTTGGGGGGCATTTACTGGTCACTTCCTGCGGATTTTGTGACATTTACAGGTCACTTCCTATTGATTTTGCAGGATTTTAGGGGATTTACAGGTCACCTGTTGTTTCAGGGTATTTACAAGTCACTTCCTATTGATTTTGGAGGATTTGAAGGTCACTTTCTTTTATCGGTCACTTCCTGTTGATTTTAGGGATTTACGAGTCACTCCCTATTGATTATAGCTCACTTCCTGTACATTTTGGGCCATTTCCTGTTGATTTGGGGACATTTCCGGGTCACTTCCTGCTAATTTTGGGGCATTTATAGGTTACTTCCTGTGCGTCAGTTAGTTCCTGTTGATTTCGTGCTAACTACGAGTCACTTCCTATTAGTTTTGACACACTTCCTGTGCATTTTGGGTCATTTCCTGTTGATTTTGTGGTATTTACCAGTAACTTCCTATTAGTTTTGACACACTTCCTGTACATTTTGGGTCATTTCCTGTTAATTTTGTGGTATTTACCAGTAACTTCCTATTAGTTTTGACTCACGTCTTGTACATTTTGGGTTATTTCCTATTGATTTTGGAGCATTTACAGATCACTTCCTGTTCATCGGTCACTTCCTGTTGATTTTGGGGTGTTTATGAGTCACTCCCTATTGATTTTGTCTCACTCCCTGTACATTTTGGGTCACTTCCTATTGATTTTGACTTACTTCCTGTACATTTTGGCTGACTGAAAAGGAAGTGACTCAAGAATGTTCCCAAAATGAATAGGAAATGAAGAAGAGGAACAAGAAGTAACCTGTAAATGCCCTCAAAAGACTGGCTGTCTATGATCTGCTTTTAGTGCCATTGACGGCGCTAGACGTCCAATTCGATCAAAATAAATTTGAGGTCTAGCGCTAACAATGGTATCCAGTGAGCTAGCGTATACACTATTCTAATTGAAGATTTTGGTAACAACCTGTTGTTTCCTTTATTTATTTTTTTATTGATAGTGACAATACATTAATTCTTACATATCGGTAACCTTTTGGGCTACAAAGTATCGCCATTTATCACTTTTTCGATATATCGTCACACTCCTATCGCTAACGTGATCAATCCACCTTTTTGTGTCTTCGTAAAACCAAAACAAATCGCAAAAGTGATCTTTTGTCTAAACGTAATCGAGGTGAACGTTTTGGGTTCCCTTGCTGTTTTTACACAAAGGGAAAAAACATTGGCACCGGACAGCTTTATGAGAGGAAACATATCCAAAGCAAGAGTTTCTCTACATCTTTAGAAATAAATGTGTGTGGAGTGGGGGGGTACAGCGCCAGAGTTAAACATCTGGAGGTGGTTGTGCCATGAAGGAATGCAGATGCTTTAAGTAAAATGCTTTGGACTGAGCGCGGATCATCGTTGCGTCAATGTACAGAACTTGCATCGGCGTACTTGTATGTGGGTCAGGTTTATGGCATTTAATCATTTTAGAAAACATACATTAACATCTGAGCATTCAATGGGTACATTTACATTGACACTTTTACAGTGGTACCTCTACATACAGAATTTTCAGGTTAAGACACGCCTCAACGGGAAAATATTGCCTCTTCTTACGAAAGACGTTTCAGGATAAAAAAAGGGAAAAATACAGTATGGCTGGTACTCACAGCTGCCAGAGTTGTACTGAACGTAACGTACTTACAGCTGCTCTGCCATTGGTTATAATTGCCTATTAGGATTGGAAACCTAACCGGAATAATAATGCTAAGTTGATCATAATAGTCATCCGCATACATCGGCCGATCCTGGAAAAAAGTATATATGTCGGTCCGATGTAGCCGATATATCGGTCGACCTTCATAAGAAAGATCCTCACTCAGTTAATCATCACAGTCATCCCAATTTTATCAGCTATATATTGGTCGATCCTGGAAGTCCATATATCGGCCCGATATATCGGTCGACCTTCATAAGAAAAATCCTCACTCAAAAAACCTGATCGTAACAGCATAGGCGGATCTACTATTCAGGCGACATTAGCGATCACCTTAGGCCCCCAAACAGTAGGGGGCCCCCAACCAGCCGCCCTTGCCCCAACGAGCAAGAGCTTGGGCCACCGGAGCCAGCAGCACCCCCAACTATTCGTCATGTATACTTATGTCATCATACTAGGGCTGTCAAACGATTAAAATTTTTAATCGAGTTAATTACAGCTTAAAAATTAATTAATCGCAATTCAAACCATCTATAAAATATGCCATATTTTTCTGTAAATTATATATATATTCTGTAAAATAAATTGTTGGAATGGAAAGATAAGACACAAGATGGATATATACATTCAACATACGGTACATAAGGACTGTAGTGGGCATTTCACTCTACTGTCATTTAAATCTGTCTATGCTGTCCTGACTCCGAAGCGTCTACTTTTTCCAAAGCTAGACAGCTAGTGAACGACGCCTTAATAATCAGACTTATTCCTTTTTCATCTGATTTATTAATAAAATGGCCTCAAACCATTGTCCTCTTTAGACCGTCGTAAAACTACAAAAAAAAAGTACACAAGCATTGCATTAGCAACAACATTAGCTTAGCACGCTATACAGGTTCACTAAACATAAACAAAAAGCGTCTCATACAAAAAATAGAACATTTCGCTTACTAACATAATATGTACATTCTTTACAACAACCATACTTACGGACAAATCTTGTCCAAGGATCACATAAGCACAACATTACAACGTAGGCGTCAGCCCGAGACGCCGTGCAGCCATATTGAACTGGCAAGAAAAAAATAAACCATGTCGCAAAGCGACCACAAGAGTTCGCTGTTAGACAGCACAAAAAGCCTTGCTGTAAAACTTACCAAAAGGCAGAATACTGTCTGAGCGGGACATGTGCGTTAATTGCGTCAAATATTTTAACGTGATTAATTTAAAAAATCAATTACCGCGCGTTAACGCGATAATTTTGACAGCCCTACATCATACCAAACAAACAAATAACACAACAAAAAAGAAAACCATTTCAATGCTGCATTTATATTATCTCTCCCCCACACACACGCACTACAACGGACTGTTCCATGACGACGGACTGAGTATCAGTCGCTTAGCTTCATTTAGCACCGTTTAGCTTCGCTTAGCTCCGTTTAGCATCGCTTAGCTGTTCGTTAGCTACACTTAGCTCTCCCGCGTTTTTCATGCCACAAAGCTCGCTATTTTTACAGCTCACTTGCTACTTTGCACGTCAGCTATCGTTTATTTCGAACACATGAGCGAACGTGCTCTCCATGAGAGTCAAAGTGCAGTGAGTGAGGGAGAAGTTGAAAACAGGCCGCTAATACCTCTTAACTTTCTTCTTCTTCTTCACACCGAACATAAAATACACAACAGCACTCCCTGTGGCGAAACAATGCAGTACAGTTCCAATCAGTCATACAACAACACTCAACAACTGGTTAACAACAGCATTTGCTACCGAAAAAAAAAAAATTCCATTAGTGACACCACAAGCAATGACGAAGAATGTTTTTTGCGGAGTGTAAAGCTTTCGGTTAGCGGTTTAGCGAATGTACCTCCGGTGAACATTTAAAAAAATAAAAGCATGTCAATGTTCTGAATTGCACAATACCCATGTGAAGCATGGGGGTGGAACCATCATGCTTTGGGGCTGTTTTTCTGCAAAGGGACCAGGACGACTGATCTGTGTAAAGGAAAGAATGAATGGGGCCATGTATCGAGAGATTTTGAGTGTAAATCTCCTTTCATCAGCAAGGACATTGAAGATGAGACGTGGCTGGGTTTTTCATGATGACAATGATCCCAAACACACAGCCAGTGCAACAAAGTAAGAAGCATTTCAAGGTCCTGGAGTGGCCTAGCCAGTCTCCAGATCTCAACCCCATAGAAAATCTGTGGAGGGAGTTGAAAGTCCGTGTTGCTCAACGACAGCCCCAAAATATCACTGCTCTAGAGGAGATCTGCATGGAGGAATCGGCCAAAATACCAGCAACAGTGTGTGAAAAGCTTGTGAAGAGTTACAGAAAAACGTTTGACCAAATACTTATTTTCCACCATGATTTGTAAATAAATTCTTTAAAAATCAAACAATGTGATTTTCTGTTTTTTTTTTCTTCCACATTCTGTCTGTCATGCTTGAGGTTTACCCATGTTGACAATTACAGGCCTCTCTAATATTTTCAAGTGGGAGAACTTGCACAATTAGTGGTTGACTAAATACTTATTTGCCCCACTGTATCTGTTGACCATCATAAGAAAAATCCTCACTCCGTTGATCATCACACTCATCCAATTATATCGGCTATATGTTGGCCAATACTGAAAAAAAGTCCATAAATCCGCCCAATATAGCCGATATATCAGTCAACCTTCATAAGAAAGATCCTCACTCCGTTGCTCATAACAGTCTTCCAATTTTACCAGCTATATATCGGCCGATTCTGAAAAAAGTCCATATATCGGCTCCATATGGCCGATATATCGGTCAGCCTTCATAAGAAAGATTCACACCCAAACAGTTGATCATAACAGTCATCATATTATATTGGCCATGCAGTACTGTGAAAAAACTAGAAAACCCCATTAAATATCCAGTTCTTTATTGAGAAATGTTCACATATCAATGTCTGATGTTGTTTTTCTCCATCTCTGGGAAAGAAAGTGATTTGATTGCAGGCAAACAACAAAAAAATAACAGTTTTACTCATTAAACCAAATATATCAACAAAAACGCATATTCTAACTGAGGAAAAAGCTAGGACACCCTACCACCAAACAGCTCGTGTTACCCCCCCCCCCCCCCCCTTTGACTGAAATAACTTTAGTGATATGCTTTTTTTTAGCTATGTACCAGTCTTTGAGATCGGTCGAGAGATAAACAAGATCAGACTTTGATATGTGAACATTTCTAGATAAAGAACTTAATAATTCATGGAGAGTCCTAATTTTTTCACTTGACTGCATATCAGCCTATGATGGCCAACCCTCCCAGTCAAAACGGACTGGACGTCTAGCGCCGTCAATGGCATGGTTTTCGGATGTATCGATCGGGAGAATAACATTAGCGACGACCCACCACCAGGTTCTCCACGACAAGCACATTTCTTCCGACACACTGGATGGATCCGCGGACCTCCCAGGCTCATTACAGGACTCTCCACTCATGTGGAAAAATAGCCCACCCCCTCCTCCCCAATCACTTTCACCACAGTTTCCTCACTCTTGATTGTTCCCAGTAAACATCCACCCCTGTCACCCTCCCTCAAAAATATCCCGGAGGAGGTCAACTGAGAGATTAAGACCCTTCAAACGGGGTCACGGAGATCAATGATCAAACAGGGAGCCGGGCCCAGCCCCCACGGCCCCACTCCACCCACTTTATTATCAGGCTTACTGAAATAGAGACAAAAAAGCTGGCTAACAATTACTTCCCTAAACCATGACCCAGCCACCCTGTTAATCTGCGGGCAGTGGCGTCACTGATGGCTGTCACTGCACCGATCGCACATCACGATGTCTCCATCTCTTGACAGTCAGAGAAAAAAACAAAGCTAAATTGCAAACAATTCAAATACTGGATGCTAGCTTTGCAAGTAGTCCAAAAGCTACCATCTATTATATTGTTTTTTTCTTTTCAATGGTGTAGGGCTGCAAATAACAATTATTTTGATAATCGATGAATTGGCCTATTCATCAAACGATTAATCAATTAATCGGATAAATGTCATTTTTTTTTAATTACCTTCAAAATGTAACTTAAAATTGTTTCAGTAACAATGAAGACAAATTGATGACTATTTCTTTCAAAAAATATTTTATGACAGCTACCTGACTTAACTGTACTGTAGTCTACAACTGGTTTAAGTACATAAAACTTTTAAATAAAGGTTCTGAGTATAAAACATGAAAATACAGTGCCCTCCATACTTATTGGCACCCCTGGTTAAGATGTGTTTTTTTTAGCTTCTAATCATTTTTTTTTTTTAATTCAAATAATATGGGACCTTAATGGAAAGAAAGAGAAAAATCCAACCTTCAATACAAGTGCATTTATTCAGTGGGGAAAAATCCCACATAAAGAAAAAAATTATTTGACATCAAATAATGTGTGTCACAATTATTAGCACCCCTGGTGCTAATACTTTGTACAACCCCCTTTTGCCAACAAAACAGCACCTAATCTTCTCCTATAATGTTTCACAAGATGGGAAAAGAGGGATCTTCAGCCATTCCTCTTTGCAGAATCTCTCTAAATCATCCAGAGACCTGGGTCCTCTCCTCTTCAGCTCACCCCACAGGTTTTCAATGGGGTTGAGGTCTGGGGACTCAGATGGCCATGGGAGGAGCTTGATTTGGTGTCTGGGGAACCATTTCTGTGTAGATTTGGCCATATGTTTAGGGTCATTGTCTTGCTGAAAGACCCAGTGACGACCCATCTTCAGCTTTCGGGCAACAGATTTTGATTTCAAATGTCCTGGTATTTCAAAGCATTCATGATGCCATGCACCCTAACAAGGTTCCCAGGGCCTTTGGAAGCGAAACAGCCCCACAGCATCACTCACCCACCCCCATACTTCACAGTTGGTATGAGGTGCTGTCTACACGCCAACAAGCTGTTTGGGAGGCATGCACGGAGAAAACCTTTCCTCACTCACAATCATAAACGCAAACGTCTGGAGTTCGCCAAGCGGTATTGGGGCTTCAACTGGGACCGTGTGCTTTGGTCGGATGAGACCAAGATTGAGCTTTTTGGCAACAAACACTCTAAGTGGGTCTGGCGTGCCACGAAAGATGCGCATGCTGAAAAGCACCTCATACCCACTGTGAAGTATGGGGGTGGGTCAGTGATGCTGTGGGGCTGTTTCGCATGCAGCCTTACATTACACACAAAAAAGGACCCAAAGGCGATGCCTCATAGCTGCTGGGGAAAAAACATTACCAAACTCGTTGGCAACTAATTTATGAATCAATTTTAATTGATTTAATCGATTAGTTGTTGCAGCTTTACCATTTATAATGTACTGTTTTTCTCTTTTCGATGGTGTTTTCTTTGACGTGTCGCCCGGCCAAAACCGTTCAGACACCACTCAAACACCAAAAACGACCCCAACTGTCTCACAACGCAGGGAAACTTAATTACCGTATTGGCCCGAATATAAGACGTCCCTGATTATAAGACGACCCCCTCTTTTTCAAGACTCAAGTTTGAAAAAAAGACTTTTTGAACACCAATTTTTATGCATTACAGTACATCTGAAACAAATGATTATAACAATATATTTCAGAGAAAAAGCATGTTATTTTGCCTCATTCAAATCTTAATATCTGAACATTTAAATACGTAAAGTGCAATCACATTCGTAAATGAATGGCTTCTGGTTTTTGAAATGTAAATAAACCAATCTATTGTGATACAAGAACAAAATTGCAATAACTGCATTAACCATCAAAGTGAATTCTAACTGTAACTGTAGTCTTGAAACAAATCTGAATAAGGAAAAACATTGCAATAAAATAATGCAAACTGGTTAAACTTGAGAGTAGCTGAGATCTGTCATGACAGAACATCGCTTCAATGATATCTGGCGTCATCTAGCGTCGTGAATGGGTATAATGTCTAGACTGCAAATATATGACGACCCTCTTTTTTTCAATCTAATTTCAATGCAAAAAACACTGTCTTATATTCGGGCCAATACGGTAATAACTCACACTTAAAAAAAAAAATCAGGTAATCAGGAGCACAAAAGTTGCACACATTTTTTTCATTTCAAATGGCCAAAATTTCCTATTAATTTCCAGTGGACTTATTTGTCATTCCATTGATCAAAATCAAAAGGAAGTGACCCATCATCAACCAGAACTGGCCCTGAAATGCCCACAAATCAACAGATAGCGACCCAATATGAGATATTACAATTAAAAAAAATATATATATATATATATTATCTTTAATGATATAATAATACATAATAGTAATCGGATTCCTCTTGAAATCTTATTTTTAGGGCTGACCGTTCACACAATTTTGGGGGGATATTTCATTTTATAAAATAAGATCTAGGCCTGTTCAGACTGGGATGTTTATTTCCATGCGCAAATCGCGAAGACAAAGGACGAGACGCTCTCGATGGGACACGCAATCGTGTCAACGGCGGTCAAGAGGAGCCACGAAAATAACTTCCTTTTCAGGGAAAATGACGCCTCGGGTGATCTGAGAGCACATACGCCAGACGTACAAAACGTCTGCGTCACCGAGCCAGTGTGTCTTTCTGACTGTTAGTGTCAAAACAGGGCAAATTGATGATTAATGATATGTTTTTTACACTTGCTGCTAACGCGTTGAAAATCAGTCACTGTCTCCGTTCTGCTCCCTTTCACTGCGCGGACTTGCAGAGAACAATGTATTAAAAGATTTGACGTCATTTGTAGTAATTCACCTTTCTGGTCCTTTAAGGTGAGAACTAGAGGTGTCCGATCATGACGTTTTAACCGATATTGTCCAACTCCAAAAATCCCAGACCTATATCAAACCGATACATGTGGTTGTAGACCTAATATATTATTGGTAATTTTACTGTGATGCTTTAATAATGATAAATGCAACAACTTCAAGCTTTTCCCAATAGAACAAACATTCTGTGAAAAAATATCTTCAGGTTATAGAAAAAGTGCCATGAATAAAAATAATGATCCAAAATGTCCATAATTAAATGAAAGCAACAATTCAAAAATAAATTATATTTAAAAGAAAAAAGACAATTACATGAGTCCCTATGATCTGTGTCACAAGTCAGTCCCGATGAGTCTTACCTTTTGTGAGCAAGTTGAGTTGAGTGAAGTCATGAGGTCATGTTGAGTTGAGAGTCGAAAGGTTATGCAAAGTTGAGTCATAAGGCTGCAGGATTGTACCGTAATTTCTATACTATAAGCCGCAACTTTATTTGACGGCGGAATCATAAGACCGCAATAAGATGTCAGATGACAGATGTCATTAAGTATCATCCGGCAAATGATGTCACGAACTCAATTTATGTTCAGCTCGGATCTTTTACATCCATTCAAAAGTAAGATAATTTGGCGGATGACACAAAATGACAGCTGTCATAAGCGTTTATTAATGCTCATGGCAGTGTCTTGTCATATATTATGATGGTCTTATGACAGTTTGTGGCGCCGCTGTCAAATACCATAGCAAGCATTTAATGAAACGACTGGAACAGTAACTGAAGAAATAGCACAGAATATGAATTTCGATTGTTATTTACATCTGTAGCGCTACAATGCATGCTAGGAGGCATGTTGGATGACAAGTGTTGGCAGCAGATAGCAGCAGAGGTTGACTGTCTCCCCCAAGGGAGCAATGATGGCCCAATGAAGCTTCTTGAAGCAATGAAGCTTTAAACCAATTGGCTGCAAAGCTTCAATGGTGGTTCATATGGTTTAGACTGTCTTATGATGCCACTGTCAAATAAAGTTTCACCAGTAAATATTTTTGGAGGGTAAAAATCCCATAATCCTGTGTCTTATAGTCCAGTGCGACTTTGGCTAAATGAAGCTTCTTGAAGCAATGAAGCTTTGCAGCCAATTGGTTCAAAGCTTCATGACGGTTCATTTGGTCTTACACAGTCTTATGATGCCACTGTCAAATAAAGTTTTACCGGTTAATATCTTTTGCTGTAAATATCCCATAATGCAATGAGGACGGCTGCGGCTTTAGAATAGAACTTTATTGTCATTGTCAGCCACGAATGAACATTGTCCAGTGAGACTTTGGCCAAATGAAGCTTCTTGAAGCAATGAAGCTTTGCAGCCAATTGGTTCAAAGTTTTGTGGTGGTTCATTTGGTCTTAAGCAGTCTTATGATGCCACTGTCAAATAAAGTTTTACTTGTTAATATCTTTTGGTGTAAATATCCGATAATGCAATGAGGACAGCTGCGGCTTTAGAATAGAATAGAACTTTATTGTCATTGTCAGCCACGAATGAACATTGTCCAGTGAGACTTTGGCCAAATGAAGCTTCTTGAAGCAATGAAGCTTTGCAGCCAATTGGTTCAAAGCTTTGTGGTGGTTCATTTGGTCTTAAGCAGTCTTATGATGCCACTGTCAAATCAAGTATTACCGGTTAAAATTTTTTGATGTAAATATCCCATAATGCAATGCAGACAGCTCCGGCTTATAGTCCAGTACGGCTTATCTATGAACAAATGCCATTTTCGTGTCAAATTTGGTGGATGGCAGCTTATTGCCAGGTGTGTCTTATAGTCCGAAAATTACGGTACAGGCGCAATATTTTCTGATATCATTTCAAATGCTTTTGTCGGCCAATATTATTGGACAACTGTAGTGATAACAGTTTTGAGCTGCAATGCAGAAGGCAGCGCTTGATTTTGTCCAGTGAAAACAGATGTTCTCCAATTCATACCAGTCATTGGGTTTTTTTTTTTCGCTCTGGACTAAACTTTAAAGGGATGATTCAGGACAAGATTACTTTGGGTTCGGAAGAAGAAGGCTTGGTCGGAGGGGGAGATCTGTTCTGTCATCTGAGGATTTTGGACATCAAAGTTTGATTCTTCAAATTCTTGATTTTGGAGTGGGGCTGCCGCCGCGGGTATTAAGATCAGATATACAAGCCGAGCCCCCCATCTTCATCATTTGTGTCATTTTATCTATTTCCAACAACCGTCAGCAAGCTAAGAGCAGGGATCCTCAACTGCAGGGCCGGGGATCGTTACCGGTCTGTGGCACAAGACAGAAATAAGAAATAATTGATGATTAACGACCACATTTTGGTCAGTGCATCTTGACACACCAATCTGCCTATCTTCACTATAGATATGATAAAACTGGATAGGATGTTGTCTTAGACATCCATTGGAGCTAGCATCGATTTTTTAAATATATATGTGTGCTTCTCCACGATAATGACGTATGATGTAGGCACATCAAATTTTTTCCCGGAAATAATAAGCCCACACACTAGCCAAGTTGACTTAAAAAACAGACATTTTTTTTTAATGGGGAAAGAGCCAGAAGAGGAGCCTACAACTAACAAGAAAACCAAAACTTCTTTCAATAGACAATACCAGGAATCATACCTGAAAGATGGGTTTGTCACAACAGGTGACTCTCGGGCCTCAAGTCCGCAGGAAGCTAGCAAACGAGGCAATGAAGCCGTCACAGCTGCTTCGGCACATAAGCATTCTGGAATACTTTTTGAAAGAAAAAAACTTGAACACAAAGGACAGAAACAATGACCGAGGGCCACCACATCAACAAAATGCACTGAGAGCATCATACCTTGTGGTGCACTGTATTGCTAAAGCCAAGAAATCTTTCACGACTGTAGAAGAATGTATTATGCCTGCAACCAAGGAAATTTGCCGCTCTCCCATCACACATAGATGGGACCATCTTGTCTCAACGAAACAATCCCGATAGCAGGTGACTGTGCGCCGGACCCGGCGTCAGCCTGCCAGATCCACATAGCAATCACGCCCACTGAACGTCAGTTCGCCAGATGTGGTAGGGATCAACAGTCTGACAGTCCAAACCCGATAGCAGGTGAGTGCGCGCCGGATCCGGCGTCAGTTCGCCAGGTTCACATAACAATCAGGTCTGCTGAATGCCTCAGTGCGCCAGATGCGCCCGAATCATCAATCTGACAGTCCAAATGATAGGGTTACGGACTGGTGCAGGGCGAACCATGCAGACCTGACATGCTAAAAATCTGAAATTCAACGGTCAAAATGTAACGTCAAAACAGCGCACACTGTGAAGGCGGGCATCCGGTGCGACACAAAACAGGACAACACGCAGGATTCAGGATACAACATCTCGGCATACGGAAATTTTTATGTTGTTTTATTCAAAGTTATAATTGAGTTTTGAAGTCACTTCTTGACTGCTAAACAAGTTATTCAATCGAGCGTTAATAAAATAGCCCGTGTATTCAAGTGATCTGCCATGTCTGCAAGTTAAGTCATTCAAAATTTGTTGCATGACAACATATGGAGGGAGAAAGCATTTACTCTGTGTTTCTGTAAATGTTTGAATACTATTATTCAAACTGAGCCCCTCCTCCTTGTGTTTGTGTCACTGCCTTGATTGCACAGGTGGGTGAGCCTGGGACCAGGTGGCGCTGATCATCATCAGCATCTTACGTAAACCGGTCCTTGGCCTCACATCATCTCCAGATTAACAACTCACCTACGTGACTTTCAGCTAACAAAGAATCTTGTAATCCCGATACTGTGCTCATTTTTGTTTGTTTTTTCCGCCCAAGATCCTGTACTGCTTGCCTGCCAGAACGCCTGCCTGCCCATTCACCAAACTGCCCTCCAGATTCTTCGGACACTATCTATCTGCCACTCCCTCTCTGGCTAGTTTGCCTCTGTCTCTGCGCTTAGGTCCCCTTTTACTCCAGAACATTAACAATTACAATATGTTGTTTACAATCTAAAAATACATCATATGTGGAGTTGCTAATTCCAATTACAATATTTTGTGAAAAAAAAAACAATGTTATATTGTTATGGTGGATTAATATGTTAGCATTAACAAATGGCATGACAAGGAAGTGTTGTCATTATTGCTTTTAATAGAAAAAAAATTGCAATATAAACTAGGGCTGTCAAAAATATCGCGTTAACAGGCGGTAATTAATTTTTTTAATTAATCACGTTAAAATATTTGACGCAATTAACGCACATGCCCCGCTCAAACAGACTAAAATGACAGCAGAGTGTAATGTCCGCTTTTTACTTGTTTTTTTTGGTGTTTGGCACCCTCTGCTGGCGCTTAGGTCCAACTGATTGACATCAACAATGGCGAGCTATTAGTTTATGTTTTGATTGGAAATTTTACGAATTTTAATAGAACGGAAACATTAAGAGGGGTTTTAATATAACATTTCTATAACTTGTACTAACATTTATCTTTTAAGAACTACAAGTCTTTCTATCCATGGATCGCTTTAAGAGAATGTTAATAATAGGGCTGTCAAAATAATAGCGTTAACGGGTGGTAATTAATTTTTTAAATTAATCACGTTAAAATATTTGACGAAATTAACGCACAAATGCCCCGCTCAAACAGATTAAAATGACAGCAAAGTGAAATGTGTACTTGTTGTGTTTTTCGGAGTTTTATCGCCCTCTGCTGGCGCTTGGGTGCGACTGATTTTATAGGCTTCAGCACCGATGAGCATTGTGTAAGTAATTATTGACATCAACAATGGCGGGCTACTAGTTTATTTTTTGATTGAAAATTTTACAAATTTTATTAAACCGAAAACATTAAGAGGGGTTTTAATACAAAATTTCTATAACTTGTACTACCATTTATCTTTTGAGAACTACAAGTCTTTCCATCCATGGATCGCTTTAACAGAATGTTAATAATGGTAATGCCATCTTGTTGATTTATTGTTATAATAAACTAATACAGTACTTATGTACCGTATGTTGAATGTATATATCCATCTTGTGTCTTATCTTTCCATTCCAACAATAATTTACAGAAAAATATGACATATTTTATAGATGGTTTGAATTGCGATTAATTGCGATGAATATTTAAGCTGTAATTAACTCGATTAAAAATTTTAATCGTTTGACACCCCTAGTTAATAATGTTAATGCCATCTTGTTGATTTATTGTTATAATAAACTAATACAGTACTTATCTACCGTATGTTGAATGTATATATCTGTCTTGTGTCTTATCTTTTGATTCCAACAATAATTTACAGAAAAATATGGCATATTTTATAGATGGTTTGAATTGCGATTGATTAAGATTAATTAATTTTTAAACTGTAATTAACTTGATTAAAAATTGTAATCCTTTGACAGTCCTAATATAAACACATTACAGTATGATACATTGAACAAAATGGACCTCAAATTTAATACTGAAAACAGTTTTGATACAAATCTGGCCTAGATTGGGTAACGTGTGTGACATATCCGGGCCATACATCCATGTAGCGTCTGCTACTTTGGACCAGTTTTGGCCCTAAAACTGGTTGCTGATCCGGCAAGTGACTCCCTTCTGAGTTTGGGCCATTGTTCAAAAAGTTTTACGAAAATGGGCCGATATCTCTGGCCCATGTCCGCTTCAGTTATATTTTGCTATCTGGGAAGCTCAGGCGTACACTTGCACTTAGCATTTGTTGTCAGCCCTGTCGTGTTATTTCATATTTGTTTTTTTTACAGGCAGTCCATGAAAAAAATGTCACAGCGGGCCGCTGAGCTAAAAACGTTGGGAAACCCTATTGTAGAAGGATTCCCGAGTATCAACAGTTTTGTTCTCAGTTAGCAAAAGTGCTAACAAGAGCGGCGCTTCTCGCCACGAACCCAGACAGCATTTTCTAAAACAAGCGCTTCTCGTGGACACAGTCCATTAGGCCCAACCATCCAAACAGACCTGCTTTGTTGAGGTGTTATATCAACAGGGTGACCTCCCTCCACTCCTACCCGGCTTCCTTGGGCCCCCCAACGTCAGGAGATTGATGTCAACGAGGAATTTTGTCCCGCGTTTCCTTCTCGCTCCTCCGGACCCACCCGGCACCGAGCACAGAGAGCCCCAGTGAGGCCTTTACGGGTGTACAGAGCCGTATTAGCCGCCGGCACCTTCTCTCGACCCTCGCCAGAAACACCCGACGTCACGAATGCCACACCGTACACAAGGAACGGCGCAGAAAACGGCATGCATCAATGCCTGTGTGTTTGTACGTTGAGGAAATGAGCCACCTTTCTGTCAACACAGCAGTTCCTGTGACAAGAAGTCCAAAAGCGGGTACGTCATTTGTATACGGTGTCACGGCAGGGCCGGGGGATGACTCGAGAGCGAGTGAATTTGGGTTGTTTTCAGTTGATTTTTCCAGGTCAACTATTCGCAGAACCTGGAACGCAGCTGGCGTCTCTGGAGGTTCGCGGAACTGACACGGAAACCTGTTGCAGACGGATCCTTGTTCCAATAAATCCCTGAACCCAAACATAATTTCCCTCATATGGCGGCAAAATCAAATCGAAAGTCTAAATGGCATTCAGACGGTTAATAACCATCTCAACAGGTCTTTTCTTTCCAGACTTCAATCAACTTTAAAGAGAGCATGTCACGACTGTAAGCTCTCGCATTTTTACCAGCGTTCTCCTAAATCTAGGACGTTAGTCTTGTCATTTTAGTCCAAAGGCTTGACAATTCTGTTTTTAGAACAAATTTAGTATGTGATGTCACCGGTCAAAACACTGCTAATACTAAAGCTAGCTTCTGTGGTTGCCAAATTCTTTTTTTTTGTGTAATAGGGGTGTGACAAGATTTCAAAAAGGTGATATATCATGATAATTTATAGCCCAAAATGTTATGAATATATGATTTTAAAAAGGTATCACTATTAAAAAGGAACCAAAAGGTTGCTACCAAAATCTTCCATTAGAACAATGTCTACATTAGAGATGTCCCGATCCGATATTTGGACGCCGATATGGGCAAAAAAATGCGGATCGGTATCGGATCGGCCGACACGGAAATATTCCGATCCAGACTTCCGATCCAGTTTTTTTTTTTTTTTTTTTAATCTGGTCCGGGTTTTCCAGCGCACCGATATACATAATCCATTCCAGTTTTTGCTTCGGTTTCCCTAAAATCCGGTCCGCATTTTAAGGCACACCTTCAACATACTACATTACCGTCTCCCAATTTACCGAGAGACTTTATCTGTAAAAATGTCAGCTGTGTGGGATCATTTCACCTTAAAGGACGACAAAGACAAAGAGGCAGAGTGCAACATATGCCACAATAAAGTCAAGCGTGGTGGTAAATCTATAAGAAGTTTTAATACAACCAACCTAATCAAGCATTTAGCGACATACACATGCATTGAAAACGAGGTGCGTTAGTAAATAGCCGCCATCTTAAAGCAGGAGACTTCCCTTGTAGGCTGCTGTAGTGAACCTTCCAAGCGAACTTAATTAACTTTTTATCTAAAATACTCCTTGTTCTGCCCTTCATTTCGCGATGTGTGTTTTTCGTTCCTGCTTTTATTTCCACAGCCGTCCGACAGGAAAGAAGTAGCGCGGCAGCCATGTTTGTAGTCGTTTCGTCAGTCCGCCGTCTGACGAGAGCTGGGCAGCATTGTTTCCTGTGCTCACGCTATCCTAAACTTGTCGTGTTGTTTGCGCCTTCGAAGGCATCGTCTGTAAGTACAACATTTTTTATATATAGTACTTAGCGATTTATGTGCCATATTTGGAGCGTTTTGACCACTTTGTAAACTTTGGCATGCTTTGCTGCATGCTTCATTTGCATATTAGAATATTGAGAGGCATTGTATGGGAATTGGCTTCGTATATATTTGACATATATAGCATATGGATAGTCAAACCTGTCAATCATTTTCGTTCTGTACATTCTATTTGTTTTAGTTTCACCTGGGTTCATTTTTGAATGTGACAGTGCAGCTAAATAAAAGCACCTGGAGCTTGGATGCTACTTCCTGACTCCCGCGTTCGTTTTTGAATGGAGTTTGGATTGCTGCGAACTTGTGTCCGCTTACACACACAAGGGGAGCAGTATACTCCTAAATCGGCAAAATCTTGACTTGAATCTATCTTCAAAACAGTTTTAAAACTTTCACATGTCAATAGTAGACAGAAGGGAAATTAGGGAATAACGGGAACAATTTTAACAACTTTAAACAGTTGATTCGCAAAATTAAATTATTTGAATGTAGTTCAAAGCTGCTGATACAGAATGGGGACTGGAGTATTTTATTTACTGTTTTAAAATGTAAACTTGGTACTGAAATAGTCGTTTATTTAAACCTGAGAGGCTTTTTATACAATTTTTGTAACTAATGCACGAAACATTAAAAGCATCTAATAGCTTGGGGGGTTTGCGGGAGTTTCCACTGACAGTTTACAATATTATTTGCACGTTTCACTGACTGACTATGCCATTTCTGTTTGTCATTTATAATGTTTTGTATTTGCGTCACTGAATAAACATGTCAGTTTCTTGTTACCAACCATTGTGTGTTATTCAAACTCACCTAATTCAGCTGGCTAGTTGTTATCAAGAGTACTAAAACGCTTTTCAACATGAGTCTGACAACTAAGTAAGGAGGCTAAATAACTTTTAACTTTAATACATGCTCAGATAGGCCGGTATCGGTATCGGCCAGTATCGGTATCGGATCGGAAGTGCAAAAACCTGGATCGGGAGATCCCTAGTCTACATTAGCTTGCGTTGCAATGGACGTCAATGGTACTGAAACCAGAGCGTTCGCAGCCATTTACAGGTCCTCCTGTTCATTTTGATTTTCCTTTTCAGTAACCCGACAACAACAGGAAGTGATCTGTAAATGCCCCAAAAATCAACAGGAAGTGACGCGAAATGCCCCCAAATTAACAGGAAGTGACCTGTAAATGCCCCAAACGTCACTTGAGTCACTTCCTTTTCAATAACCCAAAATTAACAGGAAGTGACCGGTAAATGCCCCAAAATCCACCGAAAATTACCTGAAAATTCCCCAAAATCAACAGGAAGTGACGCGAAATGCCCCAAAATTGACAGGAAGTGACCTGTAAATGCCCCAAAAGTCACTAGAGTCACTTTCTTTTCAATAACCCAAAATCAACAGGAAGTGTCCGGCAAATGCCCCAAAATCCACAGAAAATTACCTGAAAATTCCCCAAAATCAACAGGAAGCGACATGAAATGCCCCAAAAGGAAAAGGAAGTGACATGAAATGCCACAATTTTTACCAGGAAGTGACTTGTAAATACCCAAAACATTCTTGAGCAACTTCCTTTTCAATAACCCAAAATCAACAGGAAGCGACCTACTATCGAGAGGAAGTGACAATCTCAACAGGAAGTGACCCTAAAATGCTCCTAAATCAACAGGAAGTCACAATCTCAACAGAAAATGACCCTGAAATCCTCTAAAATCAACAGGAAGTGACCCCAAAATGCTACCAAATCAACAGGAAGCGACCCGCTATCGACAGGGCGTGACCTCGAAATGGCCCTAAATCCACAGGATGTGATGCCGAAATGGTCCCAAATCAACAGAAAGTGATCGACTATCGACAAAACGACCTCGAAATGGCACAAAATAAACATGAATTGACCTCGAATGCCCCCAAATCAATAAGAAGTGACCCGGTCGGAACAGGACGTGACCACAAAATGCTCCCAAATCAAAAGGGCGTGACCTCGAAATGGCCCAAAATCAACAGGAAGTGACCTGATCGCAACAGGAAAGGACCTCACCTCAACAGAAAGTGACCACGAAATGCCCCCAAATCAACAAAAAGTGACCTGATCGCAACAGGATTGACCCTGAAATGCTCCCAAATCAACAGGTAGTGAACAGCTAGTGACATAGCGTGACCACGAAATGGTACAAAATCAACAGGAAGTGACCCCGAAACGCTCCTAAATCAACAGGAAGCGATCCGTATCCACAGGTGGTGACCTTGAAATGCCCCCAAATTAACAGGAAGTGACGTGATCTCTACAGTAAGTGACCCAAAAATGCTCTAAAATCAACAGGATGTGACCTTGAAATGCCCCCAAATAAACATGAAGTGACCCCTAAATGCCCTCAAATCAACAGAATGTAACCCGATCTTAACAGGAATTGACCCCAACATGCCCCCAAATCAACAGGAAGTGACCTGATCTCAATAGGAGGTGACCCTGAAATGCCTCAAAATCAACAGGAAGTGAACTGATTGCAACAGGAAGCGATCCGCTATCCACAGCAAGTGACCTTGAAATACCCCCAAATCAACAGGAAGTGACTTGATCTCTACAGGAAGTGACCCAGAAATGCTCCAATATCAGTAGGATGTCACCTTGAAATGCCCCCAAATAAACATGAAGTGACCCCTAAATGCCCTCAAATCAACAGGAAGTAATCCGATCTTAACAGGGATTGACCCCAAAATGCCCCCAAATCAACAGGAAGTGACCTGATCAATAGGAAGTGACCCTGAAATGCCTCAAAATCAACAGGAAGTGACCTGATTGCAACAGGAAGTGGTCCGCTATCCACAGCAAGTGACCTTGAAATACCCCCAAATCAACAGGAAGTGACTTGATCTCTACAGGAAGTGACCCAGAAATGCTCCAATATCAGTAGGATGTCACCTTGAAATGCCCCCAAATAAACATGAAGTGACCCCTAAATGCCCTCAAATCAACAGGAAGTAATCCGATCTTAACAGGGATTGACCCCAAAATGCCCCCAAATCAACAAGAAGTGACCTAATCAATAGGAAGTGACCCTGAAATGCCTCAAAATCAACAGGAAGTGACCTGATTGCAACAGGAAGTGGTCCGCTATCCACAGCAAGTGACCTTGAAATACCCCCAAATCAACAGGAAGTGAACTGATCTCTACAGGAAGTGAACAAAAAATGCTCCAAAATCAACAGGATGTGACCTTGAAATGCCCCCAAATAAACATGAAGTGACCCCTAAATGCCCTCAAATCAACAGGAAGTAATCCGATCTTAACAGGAATTGACCCCAAAATGCCCCCAAATCAACAGGAAGTGACCTGATCAATAGGGAGTGACCCTGAAATGCCTCAAAACCAACAGGTCGTGACCTCGAAATGGCCCAAAATCAACAGGAAGTGACTCCAAAATGCTCTTACATCAAAAGGAAGTGACCTGATAACAACTGGACGTGACCGCTCCAAAATCAACAGGTCGTGACCTTAAAAGTGACCCTGAAATGCCCCCAAATCAACAGGAAGTGACCATGAAATGCCCCAAAACAACAGGAAGTGACCTGCTATCATTGCAATCACTCCAGAAAGGACATTTTCTAGTTATTAAGTCACAATGCTTCAGTTTCTGAAAGACTAACAACTTTGCTAAGATTTGGTTGATTTATTTAACATTATGACACCCACTTATCATATGGCTAGGAAGTATTTTCGTCGGATGTTACTAGCCTCCTACACGTGTCACGACCCCATAAAGAACATCGAAAAAAGTTTGCTCCGATGGCTCGAAACATCTGAAAAGGAATGTGCACTCACCCTGAACACGACTTACATGTAAAAAGCTAATGGAAATTGTAATGAATAATGAAAAGATGCATAGCATACCGGGTATATACAGTACGCTTCCTCCTATAGGGCACGTCGTTTTCGCTATTTTTGCCGCACTTGAATTTCTTCATTGTTTTGTTTTCAACTTTACTTTGATGTAAAAGCAGTTTCGCCGAGAGATGTCATAAAACAAATAATAGCGTCGTCTGGGCTATCAACACCGACTTTGATTTTAAAACAAATTTACAACAAATAGAGCTCGGCACACTCCGTATACTTTATGAGCCGTACTAAAATGGGACGAGTTAACTCGCTAAAAAGCCCGCGACGGGACGCCGTCGGCTTCTTGAACTCCACTTCTACCCTTGCGCGGAGGAGACGCGACTGCACTTATGCGGCGACGTGTTTCAGACATGTACCTGGGTACTCTAAGTGTAACTGTCATTTAATATTAAGCACCTTAGTGGAGCGTTTTGACCTTCATTAATAAGTTATTCCAAGACAAACAATTGAGAAGAGCCTCTTATTTTTTCAATAATTTACCAGCGCGATGGAATTCATAATTCAGCAGCAAATACACATTTTATTAATAAGGAATTTGATGATCGCTGTAATCAGGTGAAGAGTTGAACGCGCTTCTCGATGAACTCATTGGCTGCCGTTGATGGCGATAGACGTGGACGGGACGTCTATCGCCGTCAGTGTAATGTTGTTTTCGTCAACGATGTGCTATGAAAAACTATCTGAACCTTTAGGAATTTCTCACATTTCTGCATAAAATCACGATGAAATGTGACCTGATCTTTGTCAAAATCCTACAGATGAAAAAGCAGTGTCTGCTTTAACTAAAACCACCGGTTTTCATATTTTAATGAGGATAGCATGCAAAATATGACAGTATAGGGAAAAATAAGTAAGTGAACCATCACATTTAATATTTTGTGGGCCCCCCTTTGGCAGCAATAACTTTAACCAGACGCTTCCTGTCACTGCAGATCAGTCTGGCACATCAGTCAGGACTAATCTTGACCCATTCTTCTCTACAAAACTGCTGTAGTTCAGTCAGATTCCTGGGATGTCTGGCATAATTCGCTGCCACAGTATCTCAATGGGGTTCAAGTCTGGACTTTGACTTGGCCACTCCAGAATGTGTATTTTGTTCTTCTAAAACCATTCTAAATTTGATTTACTTCTACGTTTTGGATCATTGTCTTGTTACAGCATCCATCCTCTTTTTAGCTTCAACTATCTGACAGATGGCCTCAGCTTTTCCTGCAAAACATCCTGATAAACTTTTGAATTCCTTCCTTCCATTAATGACTGCAAGTTGTCCAGGCCCTGAGGAAGCAAAACAGCCCCAAATCATGATGCTTCACGGTGGGGATGAGCTGTTGATATTGGTGAGCTTTTCCATTTTTCCTCCACACATGATGTTGTGTGTGACACCCAAACAATCAACTTTGGTTTCATCAGTCCACAAAATATTTTGCCAAAACTTCTGTGGAGTGTCAAAGTGCCTTTTTGCAAACATTAAACGAACAATAATGTTTTTTTTAGACAGCAGTGGCTTCCTCCGTGGAGTCCTCCCATGAACACCATAATCATAAGAACAATAACGCCCATAAGAAACCCTGACCTCAAAATGGCCCAAAATCATCAGGAAAAGACCCCGAAAAAGCCCCCACATCAACAGGAGGTTACCTGCTAGCAAAAGGAAGTGACCCCGAAAGGCTCCCAGATCAACAGGATGTGACCTCGAAATGGCCCAAATCAACTGGAAGTTACATCATCTCAAGAGGAAGTGACCCCGAAATTCTCCCAAATCAACAGAAAGTGACCTGATCTTAACAGGAAGCGACATCCAAATGCTCCCAAATCAACAGGATGTTACCTTGAAATGGCCTAAAATCAACAGGAAGTGACCCCGGGGCTGGGATTGGCGATGGGGCGGCGTAGGGGCGGTTGCCGACGGGCTTACACTCACAAGGGATTCACACGATTACGGGTTTCCAGATCACAGACCTGATTTGTGTACACTCCACCCCTCCCAATCACTTAACTTATAGACTCCCCCACCCCCCTCCCCTTCCTTCCCTGGTCAACAGGTCTCCCCACATGGTGTCAACCAGAAATACATCTAGCTGGCCATAGTAGACCATTTGATTTACTTCTGTGTTTTGGATCATTGTCTTGTTACAGCATCCATCCTCTTTTTAGCTTCAACTATCTGACAGACGGCCTCAGCTTTTCCTGCAAAACATCCTGATAAACTTTTGAATTCATTCTTCCATTAATGACTGCAAGTTGACCAGGCCCTGAGGAAGCAAAACAGCCCCAAATCATGATGCTTCACAGTGGGGATAAGGTGTTGATATTGGTGAGCTGTTCCATTTTTCTTCCACACATGATGTTGTGTGTGACTCCCAAACAATCAACTTTGGATTCATCAGTCCACAAAATAACAATGTTTTTTTAGACAGCAGTGGCTTCCTCCGTGGAGTCCTCCCATGAACACCATTCTTTGCCATAGTTTTACATACTGTAAGTCATTAGCAGACACACTCGGGTTCTTTTTTTTTTACCTCTCTGAGTATTCTGCGCCGAACTCTTGGCATCATCTTTGGTGGACGGCCACTCCTTGGGAGAGAAGCAACAGTGCCAAACTTTCTACATTTGTAGACAACTTCTCTGACTGTCGATTGATGAACATCCAGACTTTTAGAGATGGTTTTGTATCCTTTCCCAGCTTTATACAAATCAACAATCCTTGATCGCAAGTCTTCGGACAGCTCCTTTGACCGAGCCATGATGCATATCAGACAATGCTTCTCATCAAGACAATTCTTAACAGGTGTGTGTTTTATAGTGGGCAGCTTTAAAGCACTCATCAGTGAGTGGGCACGCACCTGACTTAAATTATTTGGTGAAAATTGGTTTCAATAGCTCATTAAGTCTCCTTAGGCAGAGGGTTCACTTACTTATTTTTCCCCATTCTGTCATTGTTTGCAAGCTATCCTCATTAAAATACGAAAACCTATAAATGTTTGGGTGCTTTTAGTTAAAGCAGACACTGCATTTTCATCTGTGTGATTTTGACAAACACCAGATCACATTTGATTGTGATTTTCTGCAAAAATGTGATAAATTCCAAAAGGTTCAGATACTTTTTCATTTTTCACCACTGAAGTAATTATTTAAAAAAACAAAAAACATATATATTTATACACATACACTCACCAGCCACTTTATTAGGTACACCATGCTAGTAACGGGTTGGACCCCCTTTTGCCTTCAGAACTGCCTCAATTCTTCGTGGCATAGATTCAACAAGGTGCTGGAAGCATTCCTCAGAGAGTTTGGTCCATATTGACATGATGGCATCACACAGTTTGTGCAGATTTGTCGGCTGCACATCCATGATGCGAATCTCCCGTTCCACCATATCCCAAAGATGCTCTATTGGATTGAGATCTGGTGACTGTGGAGGCCATTTGAGTACAGTGAACTCATTGTCATGTTCAAGAAACCAGTCTGAGATGATTCCAGCTTTATGACATGGCGCATTATCCTGCTGAAAGTAGCCATTAGATGTTGGGTACATTGTGGTCATAAAGGGATGGACATGGTCAGCAACAATACTCAGGTAGGCTATGGCGTTCCAACGATGCTTAATCGGTACCAAGGGGCCCAAAGAGTGCCAAGAAAATATTCCCCACACCATTACACCACCACCACCAGCCTGAACCGTTGATACAAGGCAGGATGGATCCATGCTTTCATGTTGTTGACGCCAAATTCTGACCCTACCATCCGAATGTCGCAGCAGAAATCGAGACTCATCAGACCAGGTGACGTTTTTCCAATCTTCTATTGTCCAATTTCGATGAGCTTGTGCAAATTGTAGCCTCAGTTTCCTGTTCTTAGCTGAAAGGAGTGGCACCCGACGTGGTCTTCTGCTGCTGTAGCCCATCTGCCTCAAAGTTCGATGTACTGTGCGTTCAGAGATGCGCTTCTGCCTACCTTGGTTGTAACGGGTGGTTATTTGAGTCACTGTTGCCTTTCTATCAGCTCGAACCAGTCTGGCCATTCTCCTCTGACCTCTGGCATTAACAAGGCATTTCTGCCCACAGAACTGCCGCTCACTGGATATTTTTTCTTTTTCGGACCATTCTCTGTTAACCCTAGAGATGGTTGTGCGTGAAAATCCCAGTAGATCAGCAGTTTCTGAAATACTCAGAGCAGCCCTTCTGGCACCAACAACCATGCCACGTTGAAAGTCACTCAAATCACCTTTCTTCCCCATACTGATGCTCGGTTTGAACTGCAGGAGATTGTCTTAAACCATGTCTACATGCCTAAATGCACTGAGTTGCCGCCATGTGACTGGCTCATTAGAAATTAAGTGTTAACGAGCAGTTGGACAGGTATACCTAATAAAGTGGCCGGTGAGTGTATATATGTAATATATACTAGTATATAAATATATATTATTACCATCATTATTATAAATTATAATCATTAAATATACTAAAATATATACTAAAATATAACCAAATACTAAAATAAAAAATTAGTATTTGAGTATATTTAATAATTTATTCATATTTTTGAGTCCAGGTTGTAGGCCAAATGCCAATCTAACAAACGAAATATTAAAATACATATTACTCCCCCAGATTTTAGGATTAGGATGTGTTGTAGGGTATTTCCAATAATAATAATAATTTTTCAAATTGGGGTACTGGGGCAAGCTTTAGCTTTATATTCTCAATTCTTTTATGTTTAGGAGTCACAAACCTCAAACTCTATTAGGGTTAGGGATTCCCAATTATTATCCTTAAGTTTAGGAGGAGTATGTGGGCTTATGGATCCGAAGCAAGCAAGAAATAGGGAGCAAAAAAATATATATATTAATTTAGAACCAACACAATCCCTCATATAAGTGCTCTAAAATGGAAAATTCAAGTGAATTTTTTTAAAATTTAGAAAACATGCACCTCTAATCTACTATCTTACATCTACACTAAAGGAATACCAAAGTAAAATTATATAAATAGATACATGAATCATAAATAAATCATATTAAATTCAAATAGTGTTTACACAACTAAAAAAAAAAAAAAAATGCCTGGAGACCAAATGGCGGATGAGAGTCCGCGTCATAAAGTCGAAATCACGTAAGTCGGGCACGTCGTAACCCGGGGTCTGCCAGTTTAGGCCCAGACTTTAGAGGGTTAAATACGGGGGGCCACTACTCTTATTTCTTTTCGACGGCATCATCTGATGCAAGACCGCCGTTGACGGGAAGCGGCACGGAGGCAAAGGAGCACGTGGTGTGGGCAGTGACTTCATCTCGGCAACGCTTCTTTTGTGAGTCACCCAATACCGAGTGACACAGCCCGTGAGTCAGTGATAATACATTCCATCTTAAACATAATACAAAAGCGCATCAATGACTAAGTCAAAGAATACATCATTTGCCACCGCAAACCAGTTGACTTTCTTGATCCAACAACTAAAGGGATTCTATTCATTGCAAGGCTATTTTTGTCGCATATTTTTGCTCCCATGTCATGTTTGATGAGGTGTGTCAGAAAAGTACTGACATTTGTAAAGCTAAACTACGAGTTCTCCCTTTAAATGTAGTCCAGATGATGAGGCATCACGTGATTCTCTGGCATTTCTATTTTCTGACTCAGCTTGTACGTGTGCACGTATGCCAAATTTGGTGATTTATATACACGTTTCATGTATTTAACCGTTATTTCATCATTATTTTTGATGATTTGATGAATCAGCTCATGTACAGTGGGGAGAACAAGTATTTGATACACTGCCAATGGGTTTTTCCATTGTCAGTGTATCAAATACTTGTTCTCCCCACTGTATAAGTTATTTTTTTTTTTTTTTACTGTTGTAGTACTATAAGCTTTACATTTAAGCTGTGCATGGGAGGCTGACACTCAACGCTGAAAAAAGTTGGGCTAGAGAATATTACGTAATGAAGTAACTGCAAATATCTCATTTTGATTCTGTCATTGAAGGGTATAGAAATTAGAGAATATTCACTGTAAAAAAAAATAAAAATAAAAAATACACATTTTGGATAAAATCTGAATATTTTTTAAAATCTATTATTTTAAAAAAAATCTTTAATACATTCAGGAAAAAAATATAAGCTATAAATAAAATTTAAAAAGGGGTACAAGAATATTTGCAGATTTTTTTGTTATTATTATTAATATTAAAAAAAATACAAATAAAAGAGCAGTTTTATTATTGGTCCTGTATTTAAAATGATTTTTAAAAAAATATATAAATTTAAAATAATAAAAGAATATGTTTTTCTTAAATATATGTAAGAAATAAAAACAAATATTTTCTAATCATCATCTAATCATTAAAAAAAAATATATTTTTTTTTGTTCCTCCTTGGTTCTGTATTTAAAATGATTTTTTTTTTTAAAAAAAACACACACACACAAACAATTCAAAATAATAAAAGAATATTTCAGGATTTTTTTTTTTTTTTAATTTAAGCATATTTTAAAAAATAAATAGAATAAAAAAAATTTTTTTTAAGTTATAAATGAATTAAACAACTGCAAATGTTTTTTATGTAAAAAAAAGCAAAAAATACATAAAAATAAAAGTTTTATTCCTTTTTAGTTCCGTATTTAAAATGATTTCTGGAAAAATATTTAAAATAATATTTTTTTTCTATTTAAATATATTTTTAAAAAAGACATACTTTCAAAATATTAAATTATAAAAAGGAAATAAAAAAAATAAAAAAAATATTGGTGGTGTTTTTTTTTTTTTCATGAAAAATAAAATACAAAATTAAAAAATTAAAAATACAGCACTACTGTGTTATTCCTTCTTGATTTTGTATTTAATTTTTTTTTTTTTTTTTTTTAGAGATGATTAAAACAAAATATATTCAAAAACCAATAAGTACTTTTTTCCCCATTTTTGATTTTCAATTGGAATTCCTGTGGATTTGGTGTCACTTCCTGTTGGGCATTTTTGGGTCACTTCCTTGTTAACTCATTGGCCGCCATTGACCGTACTTGAAGTCCAATCCATTTTGACTGGGAAGGAAGGTGAACGAATATAACTCCGGACATGAAAGTGGGCCAAGTACAGTCGTGTACAAACTCGATCTCACAAATCTACGCTTTCAAAGCGCCGATGTCAAAATAAAAGATTTTGTATGTACAATATAAATTAGCTAAAACGTTTGACACTGGTCCAATCCATTTCAAATGAATTGAACGCCCGTCACCGTCAATGCCACTGGTATTAAAAGTATTCCGAGGAAGCAGTCCACAAACAGAAAGGATAAACACAAAATAGCATCATGGTCATCGGCGCTTTCATTTGACATAGCTGATCACCTCACATCCGTAATAGAAGCAGACCTACTTTATGTAAGTCATTCCCGTTGAACTGACACGGCCTTTCCGACAAAGTGCAAATGAGGCCTTTGGGCGACATCCGTCCGTCCGCGTCGGCCAATCACACGTGTCATCGGTGTTTTCAAACAGTGGCCAAAAGTCAATACTTCCCGAAATGGATACAACGCAGGGTCAAATATGGCAAAGGACACATCACGCTAAGACCGACCAGTGCGCGCCGCTCACAGGGCGGATTAACTGGCTACGTTACGGGAGGGCGCCGACAAAGAGAGCAGTGTTGTCGCGTCCAGTCCAGTCCACCCACCGCCAGCACTGGCAATTTAAACCATCAATGAGATTAGTGGCTTTCCGTGACTGTTGTGACTTGCGCACAAATGCAATCAATCCATACTAATGACTTAACCCAAGTTAAACAGATTGAGAGGCAGTCAAAAGGTTCCACTTTGGGTCATAATAACACAATCTGCTAGAGGACTTTTCTCACTATCGTTTCCCAGAGCGGATTTAACAACGGTGGTCTGTGGCGGGCATCCATCTTAGTGAATCCTACGGAGACATTAAAATAGTCCCGGGAAGATGATGTACGCATGCGAGGCGCCGGGTTTTTTCAAAAGACGAGCAAGAATCGGACAGGGAAAGCTTGCCATAACATCTTAAAACACGGGTCTCAATCTTCATTCATCTGGGGGTCGCGTGATATACAGATTAGATCAGGGGCGTCACTAGACCTAATACAATACTGGGGTACAGCAGGGCACTGTCGAGTTTCTGCTAAAAAGTGACTTTTTTTGTTTTGTTTTTCAGCAGTCAGTATTCAAAATTAAAATTGAGACATCCCTTGTTGATAGTCAATTCACCTCTGCTCATGGTCATCAACTTCTTCATCTTTGCTTCACCTCTGCTGCTTTACTTTGCAGCAGGGCCGAGAATGAAAAGTGGTATTTGGGATATGGCAAAATTGCTTTTAGCATATGGATTTTTTTTTTGGTATATGGCAAAATGGATTTTAGTATATGGCAATTTTTGGAATATGGCAAAATGGCTTTTCGTGTACGGCATTTTATTGGGTATATGGCATTTTTTTGGGTATATGGAAAAATGACTTTTGGTATATGGCATGTTTTGTATGTGACAAAAAAGTTTTTAGTACATGGCATTTTTTGGTATGTGGCATTTTTTTTGTATATGGCAATTGGCTTTGGTATATGGCTTTTTTTGGGGGGGTATGTGGCAAAATGACTTTTGGTATATGGCAGTTTTTTGTACGTGGCAAAATGTTTTTTAGTATATGACTTTTTTATATGTGGCATTTTTTTGTATATGGTAAATGGCTTTGGTATATGGCTTCTTTGGAGGGTTATGTGGCAAAATGGCATTTGATATTATATTTTATTGATATATGCAAAAATGGATTTTGGTATATGGCATTTTTCTGGTATATGGCAAAATGGCTTTTCGTGTACGGCATTTTATTGGGTATATGGCATTTTTGGGGTATATGGAAAAATTACTTTTGGTATATGGCATTTTTTGTATGTGGCAAAAAAGTTTAGTACATGGCATTTTTTGGTATGTGGCATTTTTTTGTATATGGCAAATGGCTTTGGCATATGGCTTTTTTTGGGGGGGGGTATGTGGAAAAAATGACTTTTGGTATATGGCATTTTTTTGTACGTGGCAAAATGTTTTTTAGTATAAGACTGTCTTTTGATATGTGGCATTTTTTTGTATATGGCAAATGGCTTTGGTATATGGCTTCTTTGGGGGTTATGTGGCAAAATGGCATTTGATATTATATTTTATTGATATATGCCAAAAGGGATTTTGGTGTATGGCATTTTTCTGGTATATGGCAACATGGCTTTTTGTGTAAGGCATTTTTTTTTTTGTATATGGCATATTTTTGTACGTGGCAAAATGGTTTTTAGTATATGACTTTTTTTGATATGTGGCCTTTTTTGGGGATATGGCAAATGGATTTGGTATATGGCTTTGGGGGGGGGGCGGTATGTGGCAAAATGGCTTTTGGTATATGGGGTTTGGGGGATATTTGGCAAAATGGCCTTTTTTTGGGTATATGGAAAAATGACTTTTGGTATATGGTATTTTTTGTATGTGAAAAAATGGTTTTTAGTATAAGGCATTTTTTTGGTATGTGATTTTTTTTTGTATATGGAAAATGGCTTTGGTATATGGCTTTTTGGGGGGGTATATGGCAAAATGTTTTTTAGTATATGGCATTTTTTGGTATGTGGCATTTTTTTGTATGTGGCAAAATGACTTTTGGTACCTGGCATTTTTTGTATGTGGCAAAATGGTTTTTAGTATATGGCATTTTTTGGTATGTGGCATTTTTTGTATCTGGCAAATGCCTTTGGTATATGGGATTTTTGGGGGTATTTGGCCAAATGGCTTGTGGTATTATATTTCTTTGGTATATGGCAAAATGACTTTTTGTATATGGCATATTTTTGTACGTGGCAAAATGGTTTTTAGTATATGACTTTTTTTGATATGTGGCATTTTTTTTGATATGGCAAATGGATTTGGTATATGGCTTTTTGGGGAGCCGGTATGTGGCAAAATGGATTTTGGTATATTGGGTTTTTGGGGGTATTTGGCAAAATGGCTTTTGTTTTGTTTTGTTTTTTTTTTGGTATATGGCAAAATGGATTTGGGTATATGGCATTTTTTTGGTATATGGCAACATCGCTTTTTGTGTACGGCTTTTTTGGGGGGAGGTGGCATTATTTGGGTAAATGGCAAAATGACTTTTGGTATATGGCATTTTTTTGGACGTGGCAAAATGGTTTTAGTATATGGCATTGTTTTGATATGTGGCATATTTTTGTATATGGCAATTGGCGTTGGTATATGGCTTTTTTGGGGGTCATGTGGCAAAATAGCTTTTGGTAAATAGCATTTTTTAGGTGTGTGGCATTTTTTATATGGCAAAATGGCTTTTGGTATGTGGCATTCTTTTATATGGCAAAATGGGTTTTGGTAAATGGCATATTTTGTTTATGGCAAAATGGCTTTTCGTGTATGGCATTTTTTGGGAGGTATGTTGCATTGTTTTTTTTGTATATGGCAAAATGGCTTTTAATATATGCCATTTTTTTGTATGTATCCAAAAAAAAATTTAGTATATGGCATTTTTTTGGTATGTGGCATATTTTTTTGTATATTGCAAATGGCATTGGTATATGGCTTTTTGGGGGGGCGTAGTTGGGAATTGCTTTTGGTATATAGCATTTTTTGGTGTGTTTGGCAAAATGGCTTTTTGTTTATGGCATTTTTTAGGTGTGTGGCATTTTGCATCTTTACAAACTGTAACTCCGTCTGCTAATCCCCATTAGCAGTCC
Organism: Corythoichthys intestinalis; assembly: GCF_030265065.1. Lineage (NCBI taxonomy): Eukaryota > Metazoa > Chordata > Actinopteri > Syngnathiformes > Syngnathidae > Corythoichthys > Corythoichthys intestinalis. The sequence goes on along the minus strand of NC_080397.1, from coordinate 63,114,835 downwards.
TGGCGCATCTATAGCCTGTCCATCCTGGGAGTGGATCTCTCCTGACTGTGGTTCTCCTGAAGGTTTCCCTTTTTTTTTTTCCCCCAAAGAGTTTTTGGAGTTTTTCCTTGCCGCCATGGAGCGTCCAAGGATGGGGGATGCCCAGGACATGAACTCATCTCATTCATCTACTGTATCTGACTCTGTATCAAATTGACTCTGAAAGCCCTCTGAGACAACCTTGTTGTGATATAGGGCTATACAAATGATATATGAATTGAAAATTTGAATTGAATTGTTTGAATCGACTCCCATCTTTATAATGAATGGGGAAAGGGGGAAGTGATGTATGCCATAAAGCAGTCAGCACATTTGTAGCTTTTTTTGTGTGGCAGGGATCCTCCCACCCTCCTCAAAGTTAATTAGTGGCGGTGAAAGTGATACAGACTCCCTCAAGATATAAAAGAGGTGTCATTCCACTAGTTGTCAGTCGACATATCATCACACGTGTTATGAAAATATTTTATAAAGGTTGAAAAGTTACCTAGTGTTGCTTTAAAGGCTAAAGCAACATTACATATTCTCTCTTGCCTAGATGAGAAAACAAATCTTACCATGTCTTTCAAAACAAGTCAGCCTGTAGCCTAGAGTGGACATTGGTGGGTGAGTGTGTGTGTTGGGGGGGGGGGGGGGGGGGGGGGCGTGCAGCAGCAGCAGCAGCACATCACATGAGTGACACAACCGAGCACTGCTACGGTGCAGGCTACACACGCGATAAGAAAATGTCACACATTGTGAACATACGACAGAGAACATGTTGCATTTTTGTCTCGAAAATTCATCTCCTTATGTTTTAGACTCCAAAGTCACATTTTTAGCTTGTTATGGTCTCGTCGTCATGAAAAAATTGGTCATTGACTGAACTATTTTCATGATCGTCATCGTTGACTAAAACAAAAATACATAAATGTCCAGCAGAGTGACGCAAATGGCCCCCGGCCCACAAGTTTGAGACCTCTGTCTTAAGCCAACTGACAAGACTCCTTCACAAAAGAATAGAGAGAGGTGGAACAGACTATCCTTGTTTTTGATCCCTGCCTCCACAAAGAGTGATTAATTGTGTTCTGCAGGGAGGTGATAACACGACCGACGACATGACTATTCCATGACATTTGTGTCTTTGTATTTTTTTTTTGTCCAAACAACAAATTATTAAGAAGGACTAAGACGAGTTTCTGAGTCGCCTCCATGAGTCGGATTACTTCCTACTCATTGACGACGCAGGAAGAGCAAAGTGTTCAATAAACTCAAATGATGCACATAAGAATAAATGTTAACATTATCACTACGCTGATGCTTTAGTATAAAAGTAAAAATGCAGTCATCTGACAAATAGCAAAACAAGTTTATGTGCTTAGAGAAAGTTTAAAAAATGGCAGACGCATTCATAAAAAAAAGAATTGGGAGAATTTGTGTGCCTGAGCCTACAACCGGTTTCATGGACAATTTACTTGCAAGGATGAAGACTGAGTTCAGGAAAACAAAATAACAATGCTGCTCTGTTGGTCCGGACCTAAGAGTTCAAAACACTTTTAACGTCAAATCCTATTTTCCCATTGAATTGATTTGTGTAATGTGCACGCAAAATTAGAGGTCGGCTGATAAATGGGCTTTTTTCCAACATTGGTTATTGGCCGATAAACAAAAAAATAACACCATAGAAAAGGATTTTGATCAGGCATCTGTGGCCGCCGTGGACGCCGCTGACTTAAAAAAAAAAGTTTTTGAATGGCGTTTCATCGGCACAGCCCAAAAAGTTTGACCAACCGTCACCGTTTGAATATCAAAATGACCGGAATTTTCGCGCGACACTGAGAATTCTTCGAACAACACCCAAAAATTTTACGTTCGCCCTAGGCTGTCAAAATTATCGCGTTAACGGGCGGTAATTTTTTTTTTTAAATTAACCCTTTAACACCTAAGCCTATTTTGGCCGAATTTGCATGCATTTGATGTTGCCTTTATATTTCAAAGAAAAAAATGTTTACAATGGCCAAGTTGGGTCCCTTTTTTCAGGACACCTTGAACTTCATGTCCAAACTGTTGTTTTCTTCACTGACCAATTATAATCCACATTTTGGACCCCGAAAGACAAAAAAATCCCAATTTTTTTTTTTTCAAAATTTGTAATGTTGATGTCCCATTGACAACCAAGCATGCTTGACCAACCGTTTTGAAGCTTGATAATATATATTCAACTTGTTAGGATAAACATCCAATAGAAAAAAATAAGATTGAATAGTTGTATGTTTGACAATTCAACACAAACAGCAGGTATGGTCATAGGCGTTTTTGGCCTTTGCACATACTATGGTCAAAACAGGTTATATACAGTGCAAAATAGTGAGAAAAAAGATTATATATATCATCTAACACACTAAAGGTTTGGAGGATATCTCTTTTTTTTAAGTTAGGTGTTGTACCCATCACCTTATCAAAAGTATATACATACATGCAATCAAGCTTCTCAAACACACATCTACATAAAATTGAAAAGATTATAGTGAAGAAAAAATATATATAACACTGAAAAAAAGTACTTTAAAAAATACTGACAAGTAGTTCAGTTCAATTGCAATTTTTCAGGCATGCGAACCAATAAAGTTTTCTTTTTTCTTCTTTTTGAACAGGTCACGGACCTGCGTCACACACAATGTCACACAGCACTGCTGCTGTCACTTCTACTCGCTGAGACGGCGACTCATCCAAAGAAAACAACGACAAAAACAACTCATCTTCTTCCTTGAGTTAATGAAATAATGCATTATCTTGCGCTAAATGTGGTTTTAGATTCATTCTGCACGTTTCAAAGGCGCTCGCTCAAACCAACCGGGCGTTGCTTGCTTCGAATGCCTCGCTTTCATTAGTTGGCACCTCGCTCGGAAATGTATTAAAAATGATCACAATCAGTTCGTCCTTCGTGACATCACAACAGCTCTCGGGATATGTAGTCTTTTGTGCTGCTTTCGATTTTGAAAAAGGACAAGAAATGATGTAAATATGGAGATAGATACATGGTCCATGCAGCGTTTTAATGCATATTTAAGAGTGCAATAAAAATATAAAATTCAAATGACATTATCTCCCGTTTTTCTTGGTCGATTGACTTCATATAAAAACTGGTGTGGACATCAACTTCCACACTTTCAAAGGAGACCAACCAGCGGCACGTGGGTGACGTACTTACAGCGTGACGAAGCTTCAAAGACGACATGGGTAAACGCGTCGCTGCCGACACGTTCGGTGTTAAAGGGTTAATCACGTTAAAACACAAGTGTCAAACCGATTCCAGAAAGGGCCTAGTGGGCGCAGGTTTGCTTTCCAACCAATGAAGAGGACACCTTTTCACCAATTAGATCTTTTACATGTGTAATCAGTTAAACTCTGTCAGGTGCTGCTTGTTTCAGCAGGAAGTTCATTGGTTAAACTCTCTGCGCGTTATCGGTTGGAACAAAATGCAGCACCCACTAGGCCCTTTCTGGAATCGGTTTGACACCTGTGCGTTAAAATATTTGACGCAATTAACGCACATGCCCCGCTCAAACAGATTAATATGACAGCAGTGTAATGTCCGCTTGTTACTTGTTTTTTAGTGTTTGGCACCATCTGCTGGCGCTTGGGCCCAAATGATTTTATGACTTTCAGCACAATGAGTGAGCATGGTGTAATAATTGACATCAACAATGGCGAGCTACTAGTTTATTTTTTGATTGAAAATTTTACAAATTTTAATAAAACGAAAACAATAAGAGGGGTTTTAATATAACATTTCTATAACTTGTACTAACATTTATCTTCTAAGAGCTACAAGTCTTTCTATCCATGGATCGCTTTAAGAGAATGCTAATAATGTTAATGCCATCTTGTTGATTTATTGTTATAATAAAAAAAATAGTGCTGCAACGATTAATCGATTAACTCGAGTATTCGATTAGAAAAAAAGATTCAAATTAAATTTTGCTGCTTTAATTTAAGTGGCATTTTAATGGTTTGTATTGAAAGTGTTTGCATTTAGTTTTATTGATTTGGGTGGATACATTGCCTTCTAGTATGCCTCATTTCACTCCCTGCTCCCTGTTAAGACCAACATAAGCTAAGTTTTTGTTTGAGCTAATGTATTTTTTTTTTTAAATGAATTCGTAATTTTGTTTAGGTATATTTAGTCTGTTTTTGTGGGAATATGTGTCTAAACCATTTGTTAAAAGCATTGTAAAAAAAATTTGCATTTTATAGCATTTAAACTAGCGGACTTTTGCTATGTAAGTTTGCCAATTGTTTTATGTTGTTGTACATAGATCCTCATTTATTTTATTTTTTATACCATTTGAGGCTCAGCTCAGGTAATTTAATTTTTAATGTTCCTTATCCGATTACTCGATTATTCGAACTAATGGTTCATCGATTAATCGACTACTAAAATAATCGATAGCTGCAGCCCTAAAACAAATACAGTACTTATGTACTGTATGTTGAATGTATATATGTATCTGTCTTGTGTCTTATCTTTCCATTCCAACAATAAATTTACAGAAAAATATGGCATATTTTAGAGATGGTTTGACTTGCGATTAATTACGATTATTTATTTTTAAGCTGCAATTATCTCGATTAAAAATTCTAATCGTTTGACAGCCCTAGTTCGCCCATAAACGCAGGTCTTTTGGGGGGGAAAAAATATTAATATATTATTTGTATTTGTCCTCCAATTTTCAACCAAACCACATAATTTACACATCAAAAATTCCAGGACAGTAAGGGGCATAAAAGTTTTATACAGAATTTGCCAAAAACTTATGGTGTTCCCAAAAACACTCATTCACTTCCAATATGATACCATTGACAGCCATGTACGTCCAAATTTCCCATTCCTTTTCAATGGCAGAAAAACCTGCGTGGTTGTGATTTTTGACCAAAAACTTCATTCAAATAGCACCCATGTATGTCCATGCCATTGACAGCCATGCAACAGGATGTGTCTCCCAAATGTCCCCAAACCAACAGGAAGTGACCCGATAGATCTGTATCAACCAGAGCAGAGCACCATCGTAATTTCTTTTCTCCAGTAATTGCAGTTTCTATAAACCTATGCTAATTTTTTCACACTAAATGAAGACCTCCAGAGATCAAACCCATTTAAGAACACTCCCAGACGCGTACTGTACGAATGTGTAAAATTTTAAGAAAATTGGTCAAGCATTTCGGTGTCCATAAGGACCAACCACACACAGACCAAATTGCATTTATATATAAGTTTAGATAACAGTTATTCTATTTGAAGCTAGCTTCGGTAAATGTCCTTTATTACCGTAATGCATAGCTTAATGAAAATCACCCAGATACTGTATTGTCCACAGGCCGCCATTTTGACACCGCTGCTTCTACATTAATTGGATTGGATTTCCCCAGCAGATGGAACAACCACGTCAAGGCGAAGCAGTGCCACCACCTCAATATTCAACAGTTGTTCTATTTGGAGGTAGCTTCGGTAAATGTGAAGGGAAAAGGTACCGTTCTCGCACACACCATATAATTGTTTGCATTAGTATAACACATTCATTTAACTATAGTTCAGGCAGACTTCACTTAGTGGCCTTGAACACAGTAAAGTGAATCACCTTATCGGCGCTCATGCTCATGAAGGGAAAAAGGAAAAATGGTACCGTTTCTCGTAGGCACCGTCTAACTGTTTGCATTACTCGAACACACATAATATAATCAATCAGGGAACAGTATCATTTCTCATATTCACTGTAGGACTGCACTACTCTAACACATCTAATGTAAAATAAATAGCACACCATAGTTTAAAGAAACAGAATAGATACACAACGCCAGCTTATCACAGAAGCCCAAACGTGTGCGCCACGGGCAAGATTGACGCACCAACTCTGGCAATCAGTCCTCCCGACAAACGAACAAGGACAAAGACCAGCGCGCTTTGTCCTAAAACAAGTAGTACCAGCCCAGATAACAAAGTTGATAGCAGGCGCTTGTGACGTCAAGACCAGCGTCGGTCACTGTGGCAACAACATCCCATCCACGCACGAACCTAAACAGCCCGAAACCGGCCAGAGAGGGATGATCCCAAAGCAACGCCCGGACACACCTTCGGCCGGCCCACAGACTTAAAAAAACACTGAACACTGAGATAAGACAGATTTGCTGCTCGGAAACTTTCTATGTAGCCTTGCTTTTGATCCAGAATGGTCCCTCCGTCGTTTGTTTTTGCCTTGTTTTTGACCATTGTCGACAGATAAATTGTCAACCTGTTTTCGGTGAGTCTTCTTCAAACTTTTGAAACATGGAGTCGGTACAAAGGGTTAAAATAAGAAGAGAACGCGCGAAGTTCCGCCTTCCCGTTTGGCGCACGCGAGGCAGCATCGGCCGAGCGGCACTTGTTTTGGCTGTCACTGTTTCTGTGCGGCTTGACTGGGGAGGCGAATTTCAACAATCACAGTTATTCTATTTGAAGCTAGCTTCGGTAAATGTCCTTTATTACCGTAATGCATAGCTTAATGAAAATCACCCAGATACTGTATTGTCCTCAGGCTGCCATTTTGACACCGCTGCTTCTACATTAATTGGATTGGATTTCCCCAGCAGATGGAACAACCACGTCAGGGTGAAGCAGTGCCACCACCTCAATATCCAATCAGTGTTGCGATCAGAACAATCGGCATTTTTCAGCTTAAAACAACGCAGCCTGAACAATACGATGCATTCATCCGGCATATCGACGGTGATATCCTAAGGGTATAAATCAGTAGTCTGCATTGAATGGCTGTGCTTGTGTTAAGTTTGTTAAATACACGTCTGAGGCTCGATGAGCCTAATAAAAACGCTCCGATTTCCTTTCACGCTCCATTTTGGGTCAAATGCGTTTAACATATAATACATGGGGGAGGTTAAGTGGAAGAGGCGTGGCCCCAGAGGGCCCGGGTTACCTGGTTTGGTGTCCTTGCAGCGGGCTTGTCCTGGTGATTGGCGAGGATGAGGAAAGGCAGCGTGCAGAGCTGAGGGTGCTGCAGGGCCGAGTGCAGCTCGTTACGCGCCGCCTCAAGGTCTTCGTCTGATGAAGCGCTGTCCAATACGAAGACGACACCCTGCGACCCCTGGTAGTAGCGACACCAATATTTCTTGATGTTGTCAGCTCCTGCGGAAGGACGAGACGCCATTAGACCTCTCAGCTTTGGGAGGGAGACAGGCAGGGAGTCATTGTCGTTACTGATGTCACCGTTGGCACGTAAGGAAAATAAAATGGAGGTACAAGAGTCATGTGGACGTAGTAGTGTTCCTAAAATAAACTAGAAAATGCATTTTCTGGTATCTTTGCAGTGGCAGGTAAACACCTAAGACAATGCCAGTTGATTTTGGGGCATTTCAGGGTCATTTCCTGTTGATATCGTGTAAATATCAGGTCACTTCCTGTTGACCAGTGGAAATTTCAGAGTCACTTCCTATTATCAGGTTAGTTCTTACTAGGGGTGCAACGGTTCAGTTAGCCCACGGTTCGGTTTGAACCTCGGTTTTGGGATCACGGTTTCGGTTCGGTTTGCGTTTTTTTTTTTTTTTTTTTTTTTAACTGCCTTTATTTTGCTCTTAAAAAATGAAATAAACTCTTAAAATGTAAACATTTTCGACTGTTAAAATGCCTCTTAGCTCTTTGGCAAGTGTAGTGACTGACTACTGAAATACACACACAGTAGTAAAAAAGTAACTGGTGTTACCTTTCATGTTTTTTTTTTTTTCATTAAAAAAAAAAAAAAAACATAGTAACCTTTGCTATGTTTGGAGGTCATTTAATGTTGTGAATCAACCTTTAAAGTTGATAAAATTGCTCCCGTTTTTGCCTTAGTTCCCTTCTCTCTACTTTTGACATGTGAACATTTTAAAACTGTTTCATCCTTTAAAGATAGACTCAAGTCAAGATTTTGCCGATTTAGGAGTATTTTGGATAAAAAGTTGCTTAGGTTCGCTCGGAAGGTTTACTACAACAGAGCCTTTCTGAGAAGTTTACTGCTCTAAAATGGCGGCTGTTTACTAACGCTACCGAGTTTCATTTCGCATGTAGTTCTACATGCATGAGATATCTAGGCGTAGATTGTATGATGTCGGCCACAGTCAGGAAATATTGGAGCCGCCTAGCCTAGCATCGCGTTTGCTACAGCGTCTCAACAAACACTCTTCCCTCTGCCTGTCTCTGACTTTTCAACCAACGAACATTGTCTCGTTGCAGAAACGAGACCAAATCCAAACGGATGAAAAAAAAACAAAAACACAATGCACGAAAAACGTGCAAATTTTGAACGTAACGTACAGTGTACACATTTAAAAATCAGTGCTCACTTGTACAAATTACGACGAGACCGTACAACTTGACAGGTATGAATTATAGTGGACCGTCACAGTTAGGTAGTAGCACTCTGTACCACTCTTCCAACTATCAGTGGTCAGGGCGAAACTATGTGCTTTCGTGAAATCATCTTCGATGGCTTTGCGTGCCATTTCATAAATGTCAGGGATTATGTTGCTGGTGAAATATGTCCGCGAGGGAACAATATAACGCGGGTCAAGCGTTGCAATTAAATTAACGAAGCCCGCATCTTCAACCACAGAATATGGTTGCATGTCTTTTGCAATGCACATCCCCACTGCGTGGGTTATTTACTTGTGTTTTTCTGACCTGGTATTGTAAGGCTTTTGGAACGCCTATTCTATAGACCCGTGTGTTTTCACTGGTGTCATCTTCGGGGTTGTCCTGCTCTGAGAAAGCGATGTCTGTGGGTGATGCCGGCTGAGGTGCTGAGTCATGTTAGAAGTGTTGCCGTTAGCATAGGGAACAAGCGCTGAGCAATGCTTGCAAATTGTTTTATTTTTTTTTTCAATATTTTCTCCCCGTCTGCATTGTAGTCCACGGGGAAACCGAAATGTTGCCACACCGCAGATTCGAAAGAAGCCGGTGCTTCCTCAAAATTCGGTCTGTCGACTCCTCCGCTCGCCATAACTTTTTTTGTTTTCTTTCTTGTTTCACTTTCACCTCGCTCGTAAGCGAGAGAGGGCGTTACTCGGCTCCTATTACACAGGTGCCTGACAGCGATTGGACATTTACTCGCGGGGCGGGAATTTCTCCACAGCTGCGCTTCACGTCACACACAGGCACACAGAGTTTGACCAATTCATTCCACAAGCGTTCGGAATAAATTACTGTAATTGCAAAACCAAAAAGGCGCGGTTCATAAAGGCGTATTGAACCGTACAGGGCGAACTGTACGGTTCGGTTTTGAACCGCAAACCGTTGCACTGGTAGTTCTTACTGATCTGGGGTCTATTCCGGGTCACTTCCTGTTGTTATCACGTCATTTCCTAATGGTTTTAGGTTATTATGCGGACACCTGTTGATTTTGGTGCATTTTGGGGTCACTTCCTGTTATCGGGTCACTTCCTTTTGATTTCGGGTCATTTCGGGGTTACTTCCTGTTGATATTGGGTCAAATCCTTTTGATTATGGGGCATTTAAAGGTAATTTCCTGTTGATATCGGGTCACTTTCTGTTGATTTGGGGACATTTTGGGGTTACTGTTGTTATCGGATGAGTTCTTATTAGGGCTGTCATAATTATCGCGTTAACGGGCAGTAATTAATTTTTAAAAATTAATCACGTTAAAATATTTGACGCAATTAACGCACATGCCCCGCTCAAACAGATTAAAATGACAGTACAGTTTAATGTTCGCTTGTTACTTGTTTTTTGGTGTTTGGCGCCCTCTGCTGGCGCTTGGGTCCAACTGATTTTATGTGTTACACCATGAGTGAGCATGGTGTAATTATTGACAACAATGGCGAGCTTCTAGTTTATTTTTTGATTGAAAATTTTACAAATTTTAATAAAACGAAAACATTAAGAGGGGTTTTAATTAGGGCTGTCAAACGATTAAAATTTTTAATCGAGTTAATTACAGCTTAAAAATTAATTAATCGCAATTCAAACCATCTCTAAAATATGCCATATTTTTCTGTAAATTATTGTTGGAATGGAAAGATAAGACACACGACGGATATATACATACAACATACTGTACATAAGTACTGTATTTGTTTATTGTAACAATAAATCCACAAATGGCATTAACATTCTTTCTGTTAAAGTGATCCACGGATAGAAAGACTTGTAGTTCTTAAACGATAAATGTTATAGTTACAAGTTATAGTAATTTTATATTAAAACGCCTCTTCATGTTTTTGTTTTAAGAAAATTTATAAGATTTTCAATCAAAAGTAGAATTAATATAAGAAGAATAAAAATAACAATAATAAAAACAGAGTGACCAAAGTCTAAGTTTTACGTGTATTTTGCATAGCTATTTTGATATGGAATGCCAGTTCATTTTGCATTGTTGTTTAACTGTGTGTCAGAATAGGGCCTTATTACTATAGACTGAAGTGCTTTACTTTTTGTGAACATTGTTTTTTTTTTTGGAGAGATAGGAATATTATTTTTGTTGTGCTTTCTCTAAATGATACTTACAGTGGGGAGAACAAGTATTTGATACACTTCCGAAACCCATTGGCAGTGTATCAAATACTTGTTCTCCCCACTGTATGTTTGTTGTGAAGGAGTTGCCAATAAACGGCGCGGTCCAAAGAACGCCTGTGTCCACTCGCTTTTACTGTATAACATATCTGTACATATCTTACCCAAAATACAACAAGAGACACATAATTGCCACTAAAAGAAAGAAAACTTACCGAACTATGTGTGGAGCACAAATAGCAATTTGCATTGCATTGTGAATACAGCATAAAAGTCTCACAACTACTAATTCTCCCACATTTAAAAGAAATAACATGAGTATGGAACGGCGCTGCCCCCAAGCGGCCGGTGGCATTCTCTTCACTCTTAATGTCTATAAACGGCCTCATTGTAATCTGTTTGAGGCAATATGCGAGATGGTCATTCACCCAAGCGCCAGCAGAGGGCGGCAAAACTCCATAACAACAAGGGAGCGTTTTACTGTACTGTCATTTAAATCTGTCTGAGCGGGACATCTGCGTTAATTGTGTCAAATATTTTAACGTGATTAATTTTAAAAAATTAATTAACGCCCGTTAACGCGATAATTTTGACAGCCCTAGTTTTAATATAAAATTTCTATAACTTGTAATAACATTTATCTTTTAAGAACTACTTCTATCCATGGATCGCTTTAGGAGAATGTTAATAATGTTAATGCCACCTTGTTGATTTATCGTTATAATCAGGGGTGCACATAAGTGGTCCAAACGCGCTGGCCCTCAACGGCTTCCATACGCTTTTGCATACCGGTGGCTGACCACTGTATTTGCGGCGGACAGGAGAAAATAACTTCTCAAAATGTCGAAGAAGCAGGCCACACTGAGTAATTACTTCCGTGTTCCCCCACCCTCGTCATAAGACAGACAGACGACAGAGACGTCACCGGAGCTACCGAAAAAAAAGGACTTTTGCTGAAAAGTGGCTAGAGGAGGTACCATGGCTAGAAGCAAATGATGCTCGCACGGAAATGCGGTATAAAATGTGCCGTGAGAATCCCAATGTCGCCGATAAGAGCAGCGCATTTTATGTAGGGTTAAAGAATTTTAGCCATCCAAACTTTGAAAAGCACGAAAAAAACAGAGAGCATGTGGCAATTAAGCAAACTATCGATGTCAGACATGACCCCACTCACCCTATGGACAAGTCGCGGAATAAAGGTAATGAACAGCGACATGCATTGACAAAGGTGTTTTTGCTCGCATTTTACAAAGCTAAACATGCACGTTCAATGAGGTCTTATGAGGAGGACATCCCACTTTTAAAAAGGCTTGGCGTTAATGTGGGAGCCGCATAACGCCCTTTATTTTGAATTGGTGCTTTTTATTTCTTTACATTTCACTTCAAAGTAATGGCAGTTTCGTTGTGCCAGTTGATGTTAATCAAGCATTAATTGTTAATATAATTAATTAAAGTTAATTGGCTCTAAGTAAAGCTTGTCATAAATGTATCGCATCAGGCGGGTCGGCTCTCAAGCTCAATGAGGACCAAGTCACATCTCCAGGTCCTCCTCTGAGAACCTGGGCGAAAAAATTATGTGCACCCCTGGTTATAATAAACAAATACAGTAATTATGTACAATATGTTGAATGTATATATCCGTCTTGTGTCTTATTTTTCCATTCCAACAATAATTTACAGAAAAATATGGCATATTTTAGAGATGGTTTGAATTGCGATCAATTACGATTAATTCATTTTTAAGCTCCATTAAAAAATTTAATCGTTTGACAGCCCAAGTTCTTATCAATCTGGGGTCATTTCAGGGTCACTTCCTGTTGTTATCCGGTCACTTCCTATTGATCCGGGGTCATTTTGGGGTCACTTTCTTTTGACTTTGGGGCATTTCAGTGTCATTTCCTGTTGAAATCGGGTCACTTTCTGTTGTTTGGGGAAATTTTGGGGTTACTGTTGTCATCGGGTAACTTCCTATAGATCAGGGGTCACTTCATGTTGTTATCGGGTCACTTCCTATTGATCTTGGGTCATTTCGGGGTTACTTTCTGATGACATTGTGTCATTACCTTTTGAATTTGGGGCATTTCAGGGTCATTTCTTGTTGATATCTGGTCCCTTTCTGTTGATTTGGGGAAATTTTTGAGTTACTGTTGTTATCGGGTAACTTCCTATAGAGGGTTAGGGGTCATTTCATGGTCACTTGTTGTTGTTATAAGGGTTTTAGGTCATTTTGCAGACATATCGGGTCAATTCCTTTTGATTTTGGGTAATTTTGAGTTAATGTTGTTATTGGGTAACTTCCTATAGATCAGGGGTCATTTCATGGTCACATCCTGTTGTTAACGGTCACTTCCTATTGATCTGGGGTCATTTAGGGGTCACTTCCTGTTAAAATTGGATTACTTCCTTTTGACTTTGGGGCATTTCAGGGTCATTTCCTGCTGAAATCCGGGTCACTTTCTGTTGTTTGGGGAAATTTTGGGGTCAATGTTGTTATCGGGTAACTTCGTATAGATCAGGGGTCATTTCATGGTCACTTCATGTTGTTAGCGGGTCACTTACTATGGATCTGGGGTCATTTTGGGGTCACTTCCCGTTGTTGGGTCACTTCCTCTTGATCTGGAGTCATTTTAGTGTCACTTTCTGTTAAAATTGGATTACTTCCTTTTGACTTTGGGGCATTTCAGGGTCATTTCCTGCTGAAATCCGGGTTACTTTCTGTTGTTTGGGGAAATTTTGGGGTTAATGTTGTTATCGGGTAACTTCGTATAGATCAGGGGTCATTTCATGGTCACTTCATGTTGTTATCGGGTCACTTACTATGGATCTGGGGTCATTTTGGGGTCACTTTCTGTTGATATTGGGTCACTTCCTTTTGACTTTGGGGCATTTCGGGGTCATTTCCTGTTGATATCTGGTCACTTTCTGTTGATTTAGGGAAATTTTGGAGTTACTGTTGTTATCGGGTAACTTCCTATAGATCGGGGTCATTTCATGGTCACTTGTTGTTATAAGGTCACTTCCTACTGTTCTGGGGTTATTTCTGGGTCACTTCTTGTTGTTTTCTGGTCACTTAATATTGATTTGGAGTCATTTCAGGGTTACTGTTGTTATAGGGTAACTTCCTATAGATCTGGGGTCATTTCATGGTCACTTCCTATTGTTGACAGGTCACTTCCTATTAATCTGGGGTCACTTCCTGTTGTTATCAAGTCATTTCTTATTGATCTGCAAACATTATGCGGACATTTCCTGTTGATTTTAGGGTCACTTGCTGTTATTGAGTCAATTCCTGTTGATATTGGGGCACTTCATGTGGATTTTGGGGCATTCAGGGGTAACTTCCTGTTGCCTTTGAGTCATTTGGGTTGTAAATCAATAGGAGTGAATGGACATTTTTGTACCATTGAAATGAATGGCGAATAGGGCCATTGGAAATCAATGGGAAATGTTGGTCATTACAAATGAATGGGTATGTTTTTAGCCAAACCCTTCGTTTTTGGCAAAAAAATTTGTGTTCATAAGCATCCTAAATTTTCTTTTATGTGTAAATGATGTGATTTGGTACAAAAACTGTGGGACAAGTGGCATTGACAAAACATTGTTGACGAAAACAACAGTGTTGCACACCACGCGACCAGGGAAATCCTCTCTCAAGGAAGCGGCGCAGACGCAGAAAATTCCACGCCAAGTGTTTTACATTTGCGCCGCGACATATTCGTCTGCGGTATAACACTCCTGTAAGTGTTGAAAAGGGAAAAGGAGTTAACAAAGAGGGGTCAGAGCGAGGTCTCCGTGGAATCAAATGGCTTAACATCTGATCTGAGGAAAACACGTCAAGCGGCCCACCCACCGGTCCCTCCAGCTCACGCCGGGCCAAGAAATACTTTGTCAGTCCTCGCGAGCAGATGAAGACAAGCTGAAACAAGGACTCCAACAACTTCATCAATGTGGCACGCGCTCATTTATTCGGGTTGTGCTCGGAGGTCAGCGAGAGCCGAGAAACGCCAGGGAATACAGAGCTAAATCATTCAAAACATAGATATTTATTTTCTTTGCAGAGGCAAAACAACAACAATAACACTGCTCACAATGAGAACATCTTGTTCAGGGGTTGATGTGGTGGCTTCAATGACTATAGGACAAAAGAAAACAAAAACATATTGCCATGAGCTAATGAAAAGCTTTACAAAGCCTAAAGAGAAGCATTTTGTTATCTAGTACCGAAGCATATTGCTGCCAAAAACAAAGTCCAGGATCAAGTTTTTACATGATAGTTATCACGGTTTTACACAATTATGTAAACATTTGATCATTTCGTGATAAAAACGAAAATAACAATCCAAAAAGTCCAAAAATATTGTATTTTGTTTAATGATGGAGGATACGCTGCCCTCCGGTGGCAGCGTTGGGTCTGGCTGGCCAGTCGCCTTGTATGAAGGACAAGCAGACTCAGATGTCTGATATGGATAAAGAATAGCAGTGCTCTGGTTTGGCTCACATTAAGCTGTACGTTGTTTCAGCTAATATATGTTTGTGTATATATTTGTAACTAAGTTTACAGCTACAGTTTGTGGAGTAACGTGATCGATTTTGCTATGAGAATTGTAAATAGGTTAGCACTTGTAGCATAGATGATAGCTGACTTTTGTTGGGCAAATTAGGCTAACTTAATCCAGTAAAATTACATATTGATCAGACTAGATGGACATTTGAAAATGCATGTTGTTTTGAACATAACACATTGTGCACATGTGGAGAGACAGCGAGAAAGGAAAGTGGCATTTGAAATATGGCAAAATGTCTTGGCAACTGGCAATTTTTTGGGCAATTGGCAGTTTTTTTTTTTAACATCTGGCAAAACAGCTTTTGGCATATGGTAATTTTTGTTTTTGAGATATGGCATTTGTTTTGACATATGGCAGAATGGCATAAGGCTTTTTTTTAATACATATGGCAGTTCTTTGTGCATATGGCAAAATGGCTTTTAGCATATGGCAGTTTTTTTTAACATATGGAAAAACAGCTTTTGGCATATGGCAATTTTTGTTTTTGACATAGGGCATTTTTTTTGACATAAGGCAGAATGGCATAAGGCAGTTTTTTTTGTTTGTTTTTTTCCTTTACATATGGCAGTTCTTTGTTGCATATGGCAAAATGGCTTTTAGCATATGGAAGTTTTTTGGGGATATGGCATATGTCAGAACAACTACCATATGCCAAAAAAAAAAAAAAAAAAAACGGGCTTATGCCAAAACAACTGCCAAATGCAAAAAAAAAAAAAAAAAAAAAAAAAAAAACTGCCATTTGTTAAAAAAAATTACAAAAATAAAAAATATTAAAAAGATAAAAAACTGCCATATGCAAAAGCCATTTTGCCATGTCAAAAAAAACTGCCATATGTCAAAAGCCATTTTTGTCATATACCAAAAGCCATTTTGCATATGCAAAACAACTGCCATGCCAAAATAAAACTGCCATATGCCAATTAACTGCCGTAAACTGCCATATGCCAAAAGCCATTTTGCCATGTCAAATCAACTGCCATAAGCCAAAAGCCGTTTTGCATATACAAAAACCCCCCCAAAAAAAACGACATGCCAAAAAACTGCCATATGCCAAAACAACTGCCATACGCCAAAAGCCATTTTGCCATGTTGAAACAACAACCAAAAAGCCATTTTGCATATGCAAAAAAAAAAACTGTCAGATGCCAAAACCATTTTCCCATATGTCAAAAAACTGCCGTATGCCAAAAGCCATCTTGCATATGCAAAACAAAACCACCAAATGCAAAAAAAAAAAACTGCTATATGCCAAAAGCCATTTTGCCTTACGTAAAAAAAAATTTTTTTTTAAAACGCTAGATGTTAAAAGCCATTTTGCTATCTGTCAAATACCACTTTTTGTTCTCGCCCTTGCTGTGCATATGTGTGTTTCAGCTTTACAAGTTGTCAAACGTGATTTGTGTGAATTGTGCTTCAAAAAGCACAATTGCCTAGTTTGGCGTCTGTCAAGCTGAACAACTTCACGTTTAGTGAGGACAGAACACGTCATATGAATAAAGTCAAGGTACTGTTTATGCAACTTTAAAAAAAAAAAATTTAAAAAACACAACTGGAGACAAAATGGCGGACGAGCCTCCGGCATCGTAAATTAGAAATCGCCTAAGTCGAGTACCTGTATTATTGATTCAGCAGCAACCCAACCTGAGGGTAACAGTGAACTCTCTCTCTCTCTCCCTCTAATCACTTGCACTTGCAAACAGCCTCACAATACACAAACAAGGACCCAACGGGACTTCTCATAGCTGCTGGCAAAAATCGATTTTCAAATTTTTTGTAAACTTATTTATTCATGGATTTTAATCCATTAGTTATTGCAGCCTTAGTTATCTATCACGTTTTTCCATGATAGCTAACACGTTTATAGATGATAGTTATCACATATTTACATGATAATATTATATCATCATATCATGATGACATACAGTACATATCAAAATGGTGATATGCCGCAAGGTCAATGATATCGCTCAACGACTAATCGACTATTAAATGCAATTAAAGCCTTGACAAGTAATGATATTTTGACTGCTGTCGACGGCGACAGTCTTCTTATTTTGAACCGGGAGGGGTGTCCTCTAAACAAAACGGTCGCAAAGATTTTTGGGGGTGTCGAAGACCGGCTCTGGCAGCTTGCTTACATTGCCGAGGGTGGATCCGGAGCCGTGACGTTAAAAACGCAGCTGTTTGGAGGTAAACAGTAAACAGGAAGTCCATGCGTTAGGCCCACTGGCAGATCTAGGTAAAGAATCACACTAGACTACACAAATTACACATGGTAACTCTAAATATTTAGCAAGCGTGCTCAACATAGGCACTGAAACATGATTATTCGGTGATCTCTATCGATAGAAGTTTGTATAATTTATTTATTGATTCTTAATTCGCGGGTGACTCCTGACTCCTAACGCTGAGGTTATCCAAATCAGGTATAACCTGTATTTTTGCTGCTCCAAAAATAATTTATCATTGTAAAAGTTGGAAATCGAGGAGGTGTTTTTTTATTTGTAGTAGTTGTACACTGCAAAAACACACACCCTTAAGATTAGTTAAATTCTCTTGTTTGCAGTGTAATTCTACTAGAAATAAGTGAAATGATCTGCCAGTGCTTCAAGTCAATTTTATCCACTTTGACGTCCAAAAAGAAGAACAATAGCTAGCTGAAAATAAGCGTAACAGAGTCATTCTAAGCACTAAATTTGTATATTTAATCTTTTAAAAAAGCTTGTTTGTCAGAAATGTTATTAATTCAAGAATTGTGTGGTGGCTACCACTACCACCACAATTTAATGTTTCAAGATTTAGTTAATTATTTATGTGATAGTTTTTTGGGCATGTATTTTCTAATGGGTGCACACTTTAGCTAATATTTGTCTGAATGCTTATTAGATTTTATTTGCCAATTTGAGGTAACGACCACAGCTGTGTAAGATCTGGCACCTACCATTCTGAAGGGGGGTTATTTGTTATAAGTCGATTTAATTATGATTGTTTGGAGTAAAGTTTTCACTGTTTGTTTAAATGCACATTAGTTAATTATTGTTTGAATATATTTGTATTTTCCAT
The DNA here is from genome assembly GCF_030265065.1 of Corythoichthys intestinalis. NCBI lineage: Eukaryota > Metazoa > Chordata > Actinopteri > Syngnathiformes > Syngnathidae > Corythoichthys > Corythoichthys intestinalis. Next base: position 63,096,637 of record NC_080397.1, on the reverse strand, counting down.
CTGTTGTTTTTTCATTAAGTTGACAATATTTGGTTAATTTGTCTTACCTCCTTCAGATGGTCGTTAGTACAGTCCGCCCTGATTTAAACCGCCACAGAGATGTGTCTGGAGGTCAGGTCAGTTTGATTGAAGCCTTTTTTTTATGTTGGGCCCAAGGTTTGGGTTAAATTGTTTGTTTTGTGACTTTATTAAATGGAATCTTTACCTAAGTTGAAACACCAGTGTCCGCGGTTATGTCGGTCTACTACAAATAGATATTGTTCAAAACATTAATTGAAAGCAAATTTGTCTTGATTTAGGTAAAAAATGATAATCTTTTAGATGTATGGGCTTAACTCATTCACTCCCAGCCATTTTCACCGGAGCAACCCCCTTCGCTTAGTTAGTTCATACAGTGGGGCAAATAAGTATTTAGTCAACCACTAATTGTGCAAGTTCTCCCACTTGAAAATATTAGAAAGGCCTGTAATTGTCAACATGGGCAAACCTCAACCATGAGAGACAGAAACCCAGAAAATCACATTGTTTCATTTTTAAAGATTTTATTTGCAAATCATGGTGGAAAATAAGTATTTGGTCAATAACAAAAGTTCATCTCAATACTTTGGTATGTACCCTTTGTTGGCAATAACGGAGGCTAAACATTTTCTGTAACTCTTCACAAGCTTTTCACACACTTTTGCTGCTATTTTGGCCCATTCCTCCATGCAGATCTCCTCTAGAGCAGTGATGTTTTGGGGCTGTTGTTGGGCAACACGGACTTTCGACTCCCTCCACAGATTTTCTATGGGGTTGAGATCTGGAGACTGGCTAGGCCACTCCAGGACCTTGAAATGCTTCTTACGAAGCCACTCCTTTGTTGCCCTGGCTGTGTGTTTGGGATCATTGTCATGCTGAAAGACCCAGCCATGTCTCATCTTCAATGCCCTTGCTGATGGAAGGAGATATTTACTCAAAGTCTCTCGATATATGGCCCCATTCATTCTTTCCTTTACACAGATCAGTCGTCCTGGTCCCTTTGCAGAAAAACAGCCCCAAAGCATGATGTTTCCACCCCCATGCTTCACAGTGGGCATGGTGCAATTCAGTAACATTTTTCCTCCAAACACGAGAACCTGTGTTTCTACCAAAAAGTTCTATTTTGGTTTCATGTGAGCATAACACATTCTCCCAGTCCTCTTCTGGATCATCCAAATGCTCTCTAGCGAACCGCAGACGGGCATGGACGTGTACTTTCTTCTGCAGGGGGACACGTCTGGCAGTGCAGGATTTGAGTCCCTGTCGGCGCATTGTGTTACTGATAGTAGCCTTTGTTACTGTGGTCCCAGCTCTCTGTAGGTCATTCACTAGGTCCCCCCGTGTGGTTCTGGGATTTTTGCTCACTGTTCTTGTTATCAATTTGACGCCACGAGGTGTGGAGGGAGTTGAAAGTCCATGTTGCCCAATGACAGCCCCAAAACATCACTGCTCTAGAGGAGATCTGCATGGAGGAATGGGCCAAAATACCAGCAACAGTGTGTGAAAAGCTTGTGAAGAGTTACAGAAAACGTTTGGCCTCGTTTTTGCCAACAAAGGGTACAAAACCAAGTATTGAGAAGAGCTTTTGGTATTGAGCAAATACTTATTTTCCAACATGATTTGAAAATAAATTATTTCAAAATCAAACAATGTGATTTTCTGGGTTGTGTATCCACATTCTGTCGCTCATGGTTGAGGTTTACTCATGTTGACAATTACAGGCCTCGCTAATATTTTCAAGTGAGAGAACTTGCACAATTAGTGGTCGACTAAATACTTATTTGCCCCACTGTATATGAACAATTATGTTACGAGGTGAATGTGATGTTTAGCAGAGGCGTGCAAAATTTCCGATTTCTAGATTATTCGCGATTCGGCCGTGGAAGATTCGAGAATGATTCATAAACATCCAAATTCCAATTATCTAATTTTAACAGGTAAAGCGGAAATAAAACGCAGTCAGCGCGGTCTTCGGGACGCAATGAGGAACAGACCGAGAGTAAATATCATGTGCAGCTAATGCCGCTAGGTAAAAAAATAAAATAAATACCTGACTGCGGCCGTCAGCCGCTACAAACAGCGCCCAGTTGTTAGTTGCTACAATCATACGGCAACATACGGCTATGGTAGATATCACATATATCTAGACTAGATGTGAAATGACAGACTTTCCCACGCGAGTAAACAGGCGCCATCTTAAAGCAGTAGACTTCTCTAGAAGGCTCTGTTATAGAGAACCTAATTACTTTTTATCTAAAATACCCCTAAATCGGCAAAATCTTGACTTGAATCTATCTTTAAATGATGAAACAGTTTTGAAACTTTCTCATGTCGAAAGTAGACATGAGGGAAATTATGGAATAACAGGCGCAATTCTAACAACTTTAACGGTTGATTCACAACATTAAATTAATTGAATGTAGTTTAAAGCTGCTGATACAGAATGGGGACTTGAGTATTTTATTTACTGTTTTTAACTTGATACTAAAATAGTAGTTTGGTTTATTTAGCCTGAGAGGATTTTTGAACAATTTTGGAACAAATATACAAAACATTTTTAAAAAAATGGGGGGAGGGGTGCATCAATAATCGATTTATAATCTGAATCGTAATCGTAATCGAATCGTTAGATGACCAAAGGTTCCCACCTCTAATGTTTAGGGATATCTAGAGGAAATCTTTCTATCTTTTAAGCACGGTTGACGTGTTATACTATGACCAGTTAGTGCATAAGAGTCGCAGATTTGTTCATTCACTTTCCGCTTATCTTGACATAGGTGACATGAGATCCCCATGGTGGTATGTAATTTAATATGGTTTTGACGATATTTATATATCTAAATTAGGGGCGCGTAGGGATCGGCAATATAAATGGCCCGGTGAGTTCAAAAGGTTTTGAGATCAAATCACGAGCTACTTTCATTTTTTGTATCCTCTCGTGTGTTAAATAACAGTCAAATGCAATACATCTTTACCACAGGCAAATCATTAATTCAACAGCTGTATGCTCTTTTGAACCACTTGCACTTAAAGGAGGACCGCATAAGCAAAGCTTGATGCGCACTTCTTCCTACGTCAACGGCCGTGCCGTTCCATTTGAGCAGAGTCCGCCGCCCGTGCCTCGGTCGTGGCTGAGCGAGCGGGACGAGCCACAAATGTAGCGTGTAAAGCGTGTTTTTCGGCTGGGAAATACGCTCACATCTTGTATCGTTTTTCCGCATCATCGCAAAGTCATGCAAAATATCACAAAACTAATGTTGGCCTGTTTACTTGTTTTACAAGCACGGGGAGTAAAGAAAAGCAAAGTGTTGTGCACGTCTATAACCAGGAAAAATGGCTTATGAACACTGACAAGTAGAACAAGACGCAAGATTACAAACTCCCCAGACGAGGTGTTTACGTCACGCACATTTGGAAGAGGCAGAGTACACTTTTGTGCCACTAAACATGTACAGTGAAGTACAGTGGGGCAAATAAGTATTTAGTCAACCACCAATTGTGCGAGTTTCTCCTACTTGAAAAGATAAGAGAGGCCTGTAATTGTCAACATGGGTAAACCTCAACCATGAGAGACAGAATGTGGAAAAAAAAAAACAGAAAATCAAATTGTTTGATTTTTAAAGAATTTATTTCCAAATTAGAGTGAAAAATAAGTATTTGGTCACCTACAAACAAGCAAGATTTCTGGCTGTCAAAGAGGTCTAACCTCTTCTAACGTGGTCTAATGAAAGAAGAGAGTCTAATCTTTCTTTAGTGGGTTCCAGGTTTATATAGACCCCACTCACGTGACATCACAGCCACGCCCCCGCGCCATGTTGTCCGTCTACTCGTCATGTTAATGCATTAGCGCTTCGTAAATTCCTCCTATTATGGCGTGTTTTTCTGCTCGTTAACATTAATAATCAAAATGGTGAAGTCGTGTGTGGCGGTCGGTTGCAAAAACAGAGAAGATAGACGGAGAGATTTGAAGTTTTACCGTATTCCGAGAGACCCGGAGAGGAGAGCGAGATGGACTGCTGCAATTCGACGAGAAAACTGGGCTCCAAACGACTACCACAGATTATGTAGTAGTCATTTTATATCTGGTAAGATGCATTTAATATATATTTAGAGGGTTTTGGGCTGACAACCACAATTAAGATCATTGTTAGGCTAATCGCCGACAACATACACTCAGACGTTGTGAATGAACTACCTGAAAATATATAATTATAAGGGGATAAGAAGACAGTTGTCATACAATTAATTTACAATTTCACTATTGAGGTCAAAAGCCAAAAAATAAATTCAACTAGGGACAATCTGGAGTAGTGCTATCGCACTTCATATTTATTACATATTATATATGTATGTAGTGAAAGTGCTATCGCTAAACCATATAAACATTAAAAGCCCTAGCTCCATTGACAAATGACATGAAATACATTAGACTTGACAGGGGATGTTAGCAAGAATTGAATTGAAAATTTCGTAACTCACCTTCCCGAGCACAAGATAGATTCCTGCCTAATTTTCGTGGACGAGGACCTGTTTCACCCAACCAGCAACGAAGTATTTATAAGCCTCCAAGCTCTTAAAGTTTTTCAAACTTTCGTGAGAATAGGCTGATTTTGTGTGGACAAGATAGTTGTACAGTTCAGGCTAGCTAGCAGATGTCAGGCAGAGACGGCGAAGACAGCGGGTCGAAAAACATCGATTTAGGCATCAAATATGGATCTGGCGAATGGATAAACTGAAGCTTTTCCACATAACGCCTTTTATGCAACACATCCAATGAGTTTACAGCGTCAGATAACACCGGGGCTTCCATGAATTGCTCTATAACTTGCACGACTAATTGAAAACAATGAGAACAGGTCTAAAAAATACGGACAATATGGCGGCCGGATACAGCAACACGTCATTTTGTGACATAGGTGAGTAGGGTCTATAGCAATACAATTTTCTGTGGGCCTTGCAAAATCAGTCAAAATCCAGTAAAACGGCCAAGAGAAAAGGGCCTTGCTCCGGTGAAAATGGCTGGGAGTGAATGAGTTAAAGAGCAATTTAGTGCTGCAACGATTAATCGATTAACTCGAGTATTCGATTCGAAAAAAAAGATTCGAATTAATTTTGCTGCTTCGAGTATTCGTTTAATTATTGTGGCTTTGTCATGGTTTATTTTGAAAGTGTTTGCAATCAGTTTTATTGATTTGAGTGGATACACTGCCTTCTAGTCTGCCTCATTTCACATGGCTGAATCCAGCTGCTCCATGTTAAGACCAACATAAGTTTTTGTTTGCGCGAATGTTTTTTTTTTTTTAATGTATTCGTAATTTAGTGTATGGGTATATTTAGCCGTTTTTTTTGTTGGAATATGTGTCTGAACCTTAACGTTTTATAGCATTTAAGCTAGCGGGCTTTTGCTATTTAAGTTAGCCAATTGTTCTTTTGTTGTACATAGATCCTTATTTAATTTTTTTAAACCGTTTGAGGCTCAGCTCAAGTATTTTAATTTTTTATGTTACTTATCCGATTACTCGATTATTCGACAAACTAGTTCATCGATTAATCGACTACTAAAATAATCGATAGCTGCAGCCCTAGAGCAATTGAAACCAATTTTTACCAAACAGTTTAAGTCAGGTGTGTGCCCAATCACTGATGACTGGTTTAAAGCTGCCCTGCCCACTATAAAACACACGCCTGGTAAGAATTGTCTGATGTGCATCATGGCTCGGTCAAAAGAGTTGTCTGAAGACCTGTGATCAAGGATTCTTGACTTGTATAAAGCTGGGAACGGATACAAAACCATCTCTAAAAGTCTGGATGTCAGTCAGGGAAGTTGTCTACAAATGGAGAGAGTTTGGCACTGTTGCTTGTCTCCCAAGGAGTGGCCGTCCACCAAAGATGACGCCAAGAGTTCAGCGCAGAATACTCAGAGAGGTAAAACAGAACCCAAGAGTGTCTGCTAAACACTTCCAGAAATCACTGGCACGGTCCAATATCTCTGTGCACACATCACCTATATGTAAAACTATGGCTAAGAATGGTGTTCATAGGAGGAAGCCACTGCTGTCGCAAAAAAAACATTGTAGCTCGTTTAATGTTCGCAAAAAGGCACTCGGACACTCCACAGAAGTTTTGGCAAAATATTTTGTGGACTGATGAAACCAAAGTTGAACTGTTTGGGAGTAACACACAACGTCAAGTGTGGAAGAAAAATGGAAAAGCTCACCCACATAAACACCTGGTGGGGGGGGAGCATCATGATTTGGGGCCGTTTTGCTGCCTCAGGGCCACTTGCTATCATTAATGGAAGAATGAATCAAAAGGTTTTGCAGGAAAACCTCAGGCTGTCTGTCAGACAGTTGAAGCTAATAAGAGGATGGATGCTGCAACAAGACAATGATCCAAAACACAGAAGTCAATCAACTTCAGAATGGCTTCAAAAGAAAAAAATACACGTTCTGGAGTGGCCAAGTGCAAGTCTAGACTTGAACCCCATTGAGAAGCTGTGGCATGACCTAAAGACAGCGATTTATGCCAGATATCCCAGGAATCTGACTGAACAACAGCAGTTTTGTAGAGAAAAATGGGCCAAGATTAGTCCTGATCGATGTGCCAGACTGATCTGCCGCGACAGGAAGCGCCTGGTTGAAATAATTGCTGCCAAAATGGGGCCACAAAATATTAAATGTGATGGTTCACTTACTTATTTTTCCCCCATTCTGTCATTGTTTGCTTACTATCCTCATTAAAATATGAAAACCTATAAATGTTTAAGTGGTTTTAATTAAAGCAGACACTTTTTTCATCTGTGGGATTTTGACAAAGATCACATTTGATGGTGATTTTATGCAGAAATGTGACAAATTCCAAAAGGTTCAGATATGTTTCCATGCCACTATACCATCACATCGTACTTCGCTACTTGCATCCAATTTTGTCACGCTGTAGCTAAGTGTGGCTAAACTGATGAATTGAATCCCACGTGATCCAAATGTATTCGTCAATTGACCCTGAGGATATGCTGTCCATTACAAACCTGATGAATATTTGTCACCCAGCCGCTGGCAGGTACAAGGATGAAGGTGGGAGATTCCTCCCGGGATGCGGCGCGTGTGCGTTTAAGCGTGCGAATGTGTGTACGAGCCGGACGATGACGTGACGTCAAGTCTAGACAGACCATTTCACAGTCTGCTTTGATGCCACACTATGACAGCTGATGAAGAGGTGGTCCAAATACCCCACACTCATCGCAGTTGTTCTTTAGTCATGCCTGCCATGGCTGGATGTACAGTGGTTGATTTACCATATGCACATGCTGTGAATATTTTTATACAAACTGCAGGTCAACATGAGTAGTGCTTTTATTCTCATTCATTTGGCAGAGGCTGTGTTATGCTGACTGATAAGCACAAATGAAGAAAGCCACTTAATGTCTCAGGGGGAAAAAATGGACAAAAAAAACACATGGGTCAGGGTGATAAGTCGCCACATGACCCAAACGAATGGGCATAAATAACAGTAAATAAAAATGATCAATTATGAGGCGAATGAACACATATGAACTACACTAAAAATGTATAATGTCTTAATCAGATGATTTTTCTTAAAACTAACCAAATAATTTTTATATTGTTTTGAGTGTTAAAGACTAGTTAACAGATTAATGGCTCAGGTTATTCCCCTTTTTTAAAACAACACTAGGTAACTTTTCAAACCTTTATAAAATATTTTCATAACATTTGTGATGATACATCAATTGACAACTAGTTGAATGTCATTTCTTTTATATCTTGAGGGGGTCGTCAGTGGCATGGACACGCATGGCTGTCAATGGCATCGAATTACTTGGGCGCCAGGTCAATGGGCTGTTTTTGATCAATAATCACAACCACACAGGTTTTGCTGCCATTCAAAATGAATGGGAAATTTGGACGTACATAGCTGTCAATCGCATGTGCAAGGCTGTCAATGGCATCGATTTACTTGGGTGCCAATTTAGTGGCAATGGGCTGTTGTGGTAAATGGTAAAAAAAATCACAAAGACCTATGTTTTCCTGCCATTGAAAATGAATGGGAAATTTAGACGTACATGCCAGTCAATAGCATCGACTTACATATGCATCAGTGGAATCCAAGTACATAGATCTCAATAGAATCGACATACATGGCCATCAATGGTATCAGTGTACATGGGCGTCAATACAATGTAAATGCCAATGGAAATAAATCGAAAAATTGGACGTACATGGCCGTCAATATCATTTAATTAACAAATAAATCAATGAAATCCAAGTACATTGGCATCAATAGAATCGACATACATACATACTCAATCTTGGTCTCATCTGACCAAAGCACACGGTCCCAGGCTTCAACTGTGCTTTGGTCAGATGAGACCAAGACTGAGCTTTTTGGAACCAAACACTCTAAGTGGGTCTGGCGTGCCACGAAAGATGCGCATGCTGAAAAGCACCTCATACCCACTGTGAAGTATGGGGGTGGGTCAGTGATGCTGTGGGGCTGTTTTGCTTCCAAAGGTCCTGGGAACGTTGTTAGGGTGCATGGCATCATGAATGCTTTGAAATACCAGGACATTTTAAATCACAATCTGTTGCCCTCTGCCCGAAAGCTGAAGATGGGTCGTCACTGGGTCTTTCAGCAAGACAATCCCTAAACATATGGCCAAATCTACACAGAAATGGTTCATCAGACACAAAATCAAGCTTCACCCATGGCCATCTCAGTCCCCAGACCTTGTTTTGTTGGCAAAAGGGGGTTGTACAAAGTATTAACGCCTGGTGTGCTAATAATTGTGACACACATTATTTGATGTCAAATAATTATTTCTTTATGTGGGATTTTTTCCCCACTGAATAAATGCACTTGTATCGAAGGTTGGATTTTTCTCTTTTTTTCCATTAAGGTCCCATATTATTTGAATTTTTAAAAATTATTAGAAGTTAAAAAACACATCTTAACCAGGGGTGCCAATAATTATGGAGGGCACTGTACATGCCCGTCAATGGCAATGACATTTTCACAGAAGCCAATCTTAATGAATGGGAAATTTGGATGTACATGGCCGTCAATTGCATCGACTTACATATGTGTCAATGGAATTCAAGTACATTGGCATCAATAGAATCGACATACATGGCCGGCAATGGCATGGACGTGCAATGGCCTCATTGGCATCTGTGAACATGGGCGTCAATGCGATGTAATTGCCATTGGAATTGAATGGGAAATTTGGACGTATATGCCTGTCAATGGCATGGACGTGCATGGCTGTCAATGGCATCGACTTACTTGGGCGCCAGTTGAATGTCAGTGGGCGGTTATGGTAAATGGTCAAAAATCACAAGAACCGGTTTCCCTCCATTGAAAATAAATGGAAAATTTGGACGTACGTGGCCGTCAATGGCATTGACTTGCATATAGATCAATGGAATCCAAGTACATTGGCATGAATAGAAACAACATACATGGACGTGCGTAGCCCTCATTGGCATCTGTGAACATGGGCGTCAACGCAATGTAAATGCCATTGGAATTGAATGGTAAATTTGGACGTATATGGCCGTCAATGGCGTGGACGTGCATGGCTGTCAATGGCATCGACTTACTTGGGCGCCAGTTGAATGTTAAAGGGCTGTCGTAGTAAATAGTCAAAAATCATAAGGATCTATGTTTTCATGCCATTGAAAATGAATGGGAAATTTGGACGTACATCGCTCTCAATGGCAACCCATTAGAAATGAATGGGACTGTTTTTGGTAAATTCTGTAAGCAACTTTTATGCCATTTACCCTCTTGTCATTTTTGACAATTACACAAGTTTTGTAATTTGGTCGAAAATTGTAGAGTTAGATGCATTTTAAAACATGTTTTCTTACAAAAAATTACATGCAAAGCTACCATCAATTAAAAGGGTCACCTGTGAGACAACTGTTACTTCCCCTCCACAATAACGAACCCGCACACAGTCTTTGACCCAAACCAAAAAAAAAAAAACCTCTTTGGAATCCCCTGCTAATGTGCTTTGTCCTAATTTGGTAGCGTTGACGCCGGTGGTCCCAAAGTGCCTCTTTTGTATGTACTGTACTTGTGTTTTATCTTCTTAGTAGGCCAGACCGGGTGAAGCCTTCAAACAACACACGTGAGAAGCGTGTGGAAAACAACATAACTCATAACACGTTCAACAAAACAAGGCCTGCTGGTAAGGAGAGCGCCAATTTGCCCGTCGCCTCGGGCTCCCTTTAAGGAAAGGGCAGGTGCTGCCGTCGCCTGTTTACGTTTCTGCACCTCGAGATCCCGCATCTGCGCTCGTTAACCCGCTTCCTCGAGTGCCGCGCACTTCCAGGAATCGTGGCGTTTAGATTGTACGGAGCCGCGCGACAAAAACATCAACAGGTCTGACGTCTGTTCGCAAACGTAAGCACGTGTGTGAAACTGCGCGTGACGCTACTGCCATTTTTTTTTTTTTTTTTTACAAAAGCATGGGTGATTTCTAGGTCGCTCGTTTAACTCATTTTGCGCCATTGAAGGAGCTAGACTTCCAAATCGTTTTGAGTAGTATTGCCCCGATACCTGGCTGTGCAGTATCGGCCGATACCGATAGTACAACCATACCACTTGATTTGAAATTTTTAATATACAGTGGGGAGAACAAGTATTTGATACACTGCCGATTTTGCTGGTTTTCCCACTTGCAAAGCATGTCGAGGTCTGTAATTTGTATCATAAGTTCTCTTCAACTGTGAGGGACGGAATCTAATACAAAAAAAACAGAAAATCACGTTGTATGATTTTTAAATAATACATTTGCATTTAATTGCATGAAATAAGTATTTGATACATCACAAAAATCGAACTTAATATTTGGTACAGAAACCTTTGTTTGCTATTACAGATACCAAACTTTTCCTGTAGTGCTTGACAAGGTTTGTACACACTGCAGCAGGGATTTTGGCCCACTCCTCCATGCAGATCTTCACCAGAGCCTTCAGGTTTCGGGGCTGCTGCCGGGCAACACGGACTTTCAGCTCCCTCCTAGGCATGTGCCGGTTTGAGATTTTGACGGTACGATAACCATGATCAAAAATACCGCGGTTTTACAGTATCACGGTATTGCAATTATAGCTCCAAAATGTGTTATTTTGAGAGGTATGGGTTAAAAAACAAAACAAAACAAAAAAAAAAACTTTTTTTCCTGGATTTTTTTATTTTTCAGAAAATATTTGCAAATTGGAACATGAATTTATGTTAAAATATATAAATAAACAAAAAATATTTTAAATAAAATTAAAATAAATAGAACTTATAGACTACCAACAGCCACAGTTCAGGTTGCTCAAGATTGGAGCAAGAACTAAATTAATTGCTATAAAAAGGTAAAAACACCTCTAAATAAAATTGAAAAATATTGACTGTACTTTTTTTTCATTTGTTTTTTTTTAGGGGGCAAAAGCTCAAGTTAAGTTTCGCCATTTTCAGCCACTGTGTCAACTCTAGTCTACATGTCATGCCTTTTTGTTAAAAAGATGCAGAATTCATAAGTTGATAAGTTAAAAATGGATAAGTTAGTTAAAATGTGAATTTTGTTGTGTAAAGGTTTCATCTAAAAACACTGGGAGTGAGACCTCTGCTTGTCCAGCGAGCGTACATTTGTGCTTAGGGCAAGATCATCTGTAGCAATTAGCGATCCTTGATGTTATCCCTTTTCCTTCATTCAAGCTTGTTTCTCAGTGGCCGTGAGATTTATAACCTCGACGAAGTTGCTCTCCCAGCTAAGACTAGGCTAACATTCGTCTTTTTAAGTTTTTAGTTAATTTGTATTTTGAATTTGAAAGGAAAATGTGTGTTTTGTTTTTGGCGAACTTTTCATGGATGACTTCCTCACATTCTGTTGTGTTTGTGCTAATGAAAGCTACTCACACGTGTAAAATACTATTGTACAACGTTTTAAAACTGTATATTTCAGTTACCATGATTTGAGACCTCCATAAAGTCAAGAAAAGTACGCCTTTTGTTTGGAGTGTTTCTTTTTTGGTGGTTAGCAGAATAGCGTCACTGACACACACGCATCAACAACCGGAGAGGGAGGGGTGAGCGCTGCCGCTCCAAGATACTTCTGGCTGCATTTTTGATACTTGTAAAATAGCGAATACCGTACTACACTATGACGGAAAATTTTTGTGGTTTTGAAACCGTGACGTTTTTATACCACGGTAAACCTTGAAACCGGTAACCGGCATGTGCCTACTCCCTCCATAGATTTTCTATCTGGTTCAGATCTGGTGACTGGCTAGGCCACACCAGGACCTTAAGATGCTTCTTACGGAGCCACTCTTTAGTTGCCTTGGCTGTGTGCTTTGGGTCGTTGTCATGCTGGAAGACCCATCTTCAGGGCTCTCACTGAAGGAAGGCGATGTCAGCCAAGATCTGGCGATACATAGCCCCATCCATCCATCTTGCGTGTGCTGTAGGATTTTAATCCATGACAGCGTAATGTGTTTCCGATGGTTTTCTTGGAGACTGTGGTTCCAGCTCTCTTCAGGTCATTGACCAGGTCCTGCCGTGTAGTTCTGGGCGGATCCCTCACCTTCCTCATGATCAGTGATGCCCCACGAGGTGAGATCTTGCATGGAGCCCCAGAACGAGGCAGATTGACCGTCAACTTGAACTTCTTCCATTTTCTAGTAATCACTTTTCTAATAATCGCTAAAACAGTTGTTACCTTCTCACCATGCTGCTTGCTTATTTTCCTGTAGCCCATCCCAGCCTTGTGCAGGTTTAAGGGGAAAAGATATCGTCATAGCACACACCTTATAATTGTTTGCATTAGTCTAACACATATATAAACCAACACATACATATGGTACAGGTTCTCGTAGGCACCGTCTAACTGTTTGCATTACTCTAACACACGTAATATAATTAATCAGGAAATAGTATCATTTTCATATTTACGGTAGGACTACACTACTAATATAAAATAAATAGCACACCATAGTTTAATGAGAAGAAATAGAAGAGATACACAATGCCGTCTTATCACAAGATTGACGCACCAACTCTTGCAATCAGCTCTCCCAGCAAACTCCAAGGACAAAGCGCTTTGTCCTAAAACAAGTACAGCCAGCCCGGACAGCAAAGTTGATCGCGGGCGTCCCAATCCACGCACGAACCTAACCCGCCCGAAACTGGCCACAGAGGGGAAGACCCAAAAGCAAAGCCCAGAGACGCCTTCGACACGGCCCGCTTCAGCAAAGACTTTAAAAAGACTGGACACTGAGATAACACAGATTTTTGCTACTCGGAAACATGTAGCCTTGTTTTGGATCCAGAATTGTCCCTCCGTCGTCTGTTTTTGCCTTGTTTTTACCATTGTCGACGAATAAATTGTCAACCTGTTTTCGGTGAGTGTTCTTCAAGCTTTTGAAACATGGAGTCAGTACAAAGGGTTAAAATAATAAGAGGACGCGCGAGATTCGGCCTTCCCGGCGGGCGCGCGTGGGGCAGCGTCAGCCGAGCGGCACTTGTTTTGGCTGGTGCTGTTCCCGGTTGCGTCGGGGCCGGGGGGGCGAATTTCAACAAGGTCTATTATTTTATCCCTGATGTCCTTACACAGCTCTTTGGTCTTGGCCATTGTGGAGAGGTTGGAGTTTGTTTGTTTGAGCATGTGAACAGGTGTCTTTTATACAGGTAACAAGTTCAAACAGGTGCAGTTACTTCCGGTAATGAGTGGAGAACAGGACGGGTTCTTAAAAAAGAACTAAGAGCCGAAATATTTACTAGTTGGTAATGTATCAAATACAGTGCCTTGCAAAAGTATTCGGCCCCCTTGAATCTTGCAACCTTTCGCCACATTTCAGGCTTCAAACATAAAGATATGAAATTTAATTTTTTTGTCAAGAATCAACAACAAGTGGGACACAATCGTGAAGTGGAACAACATTTATTGGATAATTTAAACTTTTTTAACAAATAAAAAACTGAAAAGTGGGGCGTGCAATATTATTTGGCCCCTTTACTTTCAGTGCAGCAAACTCACTCCAGAAGTAAAGTGAGGATCTCTGAATGATCCAATGTTGTCCTAAATGACCGATGATGATAAATAGAATCCACCTGTGTGTAATCAAGTCTCCGTATAAATGCACCTGCTCAGTGATAGTCTCGGGGTTCTGTTTAAAGTGCAGAGAGCAATATGAAAACCAAGGAACACACCAGGCAGGTCCGAGATACTGTTGTGGAGAAGTTTAAAGCCGGATTTGGATACAAAAAGATTTCCCAAGCTTTAAACATCTCAAGGAGCACTGTGCAAGCCATCATATTGAAATGGAAGGAGCATCAGACCACTGCAAGTCTACCAAGACCCGGCCGTCCATCCAAACTTTCTTCTCAAACAAGGAGAAAACTGATCAGAGATGCAGCCAAGAGGCCCATGATCACTCTGGATGAACTGCAGAGATCTACAGCTGAGGTGGGAGAGTCTGTCCATAGGACAACAATCAGTCGTACACTGCACAAATCTGGCCTTTATGGAAGAGTGGCAAGAAGAAAGCCATTTCTCAAAGATATCCATAAAAAGTCTCGTTTAAAGATTGCCACAAGCCACCTGGGAGACACACCAAACATGTGGAAGAAGGTGCTCTGGTCAGATGAAACCAAAATTGAACTTTTTGCCCACAATGCAAAACGATATGTTTGGCGTAAAAGCAACACAGCTCATCGCCCTGAACACACCATCCCCACTGTCAAACATGGTGGTGGCAGCATCATGGTTTGGGCCTGCTTTTCTTCAGCAGGGACAGGGAAGATGGTTAAAATTGACGGGAAGATGGATGCAGCCAAATACAGGAACATTCTGGAAGAAAACCTGTTGGTATCTGCACAAGACCTGAGACTGGGACGGAGATTTATCTTCCAACAGGACAATGATCCAAAACATAAAGCCAAATCTACAATGGAATGGTTCAAAAATAAACGTATCCAGGTGTTAGAATGGCCAAGTCAAAGTCCAGATCTGAATCCAATGGAGAATCTGTGGAAAGAGCTGAAGACTGCTGTTCACAAACACTCTCCATCCAACCTCACTGAGCTCGAGCTGTTTTGCAAGGAAGAATGGGCAAGAATGTCAGTCTCTCGATGTGCAAAACTGATAGAAACATACCCCAAGCGACTTGCAGCTGTAATTGGAGCAAAAGGTGGCGCTACAAAGTATTAACGCAAGGGGGCCGAATAATACTGCACGCCCCACTTTTCAGTTTTTTTATTTGTTAAAAAAGTTGAAATTATCCAATAAATTTTGTTCCACTTCACGATTGTGTCCCACTTGTTGTTGATTCTTGACAAAAAATTCAAATTTTATATCTTTATGTTTGAAGCCTGAAATGTGGCGAAAGGTTGCAAGGTTCAAGGGGGCCGAATACTTTTGCAAGGCACTGTACTTATTTCATGCAGTTAAATACAAATTTATGATTTAAAAATGATACAATGTGATTTTCTAGATTTTTGTATTAGATTCCGTACCTCACAGTTGAAGAGAACTTATGATACAAATTACAGACCTCTACATGGCTTCCAAGTGGGAAAACCAGCAAAATTGGCAGTGTATCAAATACTTGTTCTCAACACTGTATATGGCGGAAAACACAGACAAGACTGAAAAAGAGATTTCTGCTCTTGCACTCCTCTTTAAAATAAACTGCTGTATTTTAAGCCAAAAGAACGGTTGTGTTCGATAGAACAATATGTACAGTGTATATATACTGCCATAGCAGATTCATGGCGCATTAAGCCCCCGAACTATTTTTAATTTGTCCGTTTTACCCTAGAAATCCCCGTTTACAGACGTCAAAAAATAACTGTCAATTGTCAAAAATAACTGGTGACCATTCAGAACTTTACTAACAAAGCCCTGAACATGACTTGTATGGAAGGCACTAGTTCATCACTCTAGTTACCTCATTGCTCATGATTTTTTCTTTTTTTTTATCGTTAACAAGCGCTTTACAAAGGGGCCTTAAATAACTCGTCACAACGCCAACTGGCGACAATTCAGACCCCAACTCACATTCGCTAACTTTACTAGCAAAGCCCTGTGTGAAAGGCCGTTAGCACGAGGGGCTAACGAGGCGGTGAAATATCGAGGACTATCTAAAGTCAGTTATCAAGAAATTAAGAGAATACTTGTGTATAGACACCATTACAAGCGCAGGAATCGATCGCACGACATGATTGAATGATTTATGAAGACTATTATAGGCCATCACTCAAACTTTTAGCTTTAAGAAGTTAACCATTTTTGACATTAATCCCTTACCTTGCCGCGATTTTCCAACGGGTCCGGGCGAGAAGCTGGGATGGAGAGGGGTTTTGCTTCCTCATTGCTGATTGGTGATAACTGTGCTCCCGTCTCTCACTATTTTCAGTCATTTGTTGTCACGAGAAGAGAGTGGCGGTGATAGGTCTAAGTCATCGGACTAGAGTGTAGTTTTGAGCGTGGACTACGGTTTTGATGTTAACGGTTTCACTCGCATGATGACAGCCCCCCCCACCCCATTTTTTTTCTCCTCGGATCTACGTGATTCAGAAGAATGACCCATTTTGATTTCAAAACGGTGAAATTTCGCCAAAAGGTGGCAAGTTTGCATGCCTGCAATTAGAAAAAAATATTCGAATTAAACTTGTCAGCTTCGAGGATTCGTTTAATTAAAGTGGCGTTGTAATGGTTTGTTTTGAAAGTGTTTGAATTTAGTTTTTTTTTTTGGGTGGATACACTGCCCTCTAGTCTGCCTCATTTCACGTGACTGAACCCAGCTGCTCCTTGTTAAGACCAGCTAAGTTTTTGTTTGAGCTAATGTTTTTTTTAATGCATTTGTAAAGTAGTTTAGCCGTTTTTGTCTGAATATGTGTCTGAACCATTTGTTAAGAGCATTGTAAACATACAAAAAAAAAAAGTTTGCGTTTTATAGCATTTAAGCTAGCGGCCTTTTGCTACGTAAGTTAGCCAAATGTTCTTTTGTTGTACATAGATCCGCATTTTTTTGTTGTTGTTTTTAATACCGTTTGAGGTTCAGCTCAGGTATTTTATTTTTTTATGTTTCTTATCCGATTACTCGATTATTTGAACTAAGTAGTTCATCGATAAATCGACTACTAAAATAATCGATAGCTGCAGCCCTAGTTCCGTTGTTGTTGTTTTTTTAAAAGAGTGACACCTTTTTAAAATGATATATGGCTTCTTAGCGGGAGGATATTGATAACCTTTTGGGCTACAACATATTGCGATTAGGGCTGTCAAAATTATCGCGTTAACGGGCGGTAATTAAGTTTTGAAATTAATCACGTTAAAATATTTGACGCAATTAACGCACATGTCCCGCTCAGACAGATGTAAATGACAGTAGAGTGAAATGCCCACTTATTAATTGTGTTTTATGGAGTTTTGCCGCCCTCTGCTGGCAATTGGGTTCGACTGATTTTATAGGCTTCAGCACCCATGAGCACTGTGTAAGTAATTACTGACATCAACAATGGCGGGCTACTAGTTTATTTTTTTGATTGAAAATTGTACAAATTTTATTGAAACGAAAACATTAAGAGGGGTTTTAATATAAAATTTCTATAACTTGTACTAACATTTATCTTTTAAGAACTACAAGTCTTTCTATCCATAGATTGCTTTAACAGAATGTTAATAATGTTAATGCCATCCTGTTGATTTATTGTTATAATAAACAAATACAGTCCTTATGTACCGTATGATGAATGTATATATCCATCTTGTGTCTTATCTTTCCATTCCAACAATTGATTTTACAGAATATATATATAATTTACAGAAAAAATATGGCATATTTTACAGACGGTTTGAATTGCGATTAATTGCGATTAATTACGATTAATTATTTTTAAGCTGTAATTAACTCGATTAAAAATTTTAATCGTTTGACAGCCCTAATTGCGATATATCATCTTTTCGATATATTGTCACACCCTTAATTGTGATATAAGATCCTAATGACGATAGATCATTTGATATTGTTTTGACGATTCAGATCTTCATATCGTACAACGCTGCTGGTATTTGCCTATATCCATCCATACATCCATCATCTGCCGCTTAATCCTGGGTCGGGTTGCGGGGGCAGCAGCTTTATTGTTTTATTAGAAGTTGTTTTAAAAAAAAAATGTGTAAAGTCCATTTATAAACTCATTTTTCTTACCTCCGAGTTCCTTTACATTCAAGATGGCGTTGGGAAATGGCACTGCTTTGATGCTAAAACCTGAGGAGAAACACAAATGTCATTTAATTACAAATCAGCTTGGTTCGTTCGAGGAATATTCCTCAAATAATTCAAATTTAATCGTTCCTTTTTCTCATTGGTAAAGTATTTTTTACTGGCGGGCGAACGGGAAGATTGAAAACACATTTGCGTGACATAACAACAACAATATTTTGTGTGGTCCAAGTTCGAAGAAACAAAAAACTGAGAAGTGCGCTAACATGCACCGTGCGGTGCGACTTGAGCTTGCGGTCCGAACGTCTGGATTACGTCCAAATGATATCGCTTTCATTTTCAAGACATTTATTGGATTGCGACATGGTTTTTTTAAGAGCTTGACAACAGTGAAAAACTATGAAAGCAGACGTGGGTGGGAAACGGCATAACTTTTGATTTTTCCCGGTGGATTTTGGCAGATGGACACGGTGCTGACAGCTAACTGTCATTTGTAGAGAAACTTAACTGAAATAATTTTCTACTGAATAAACAAACTTTTTCCCCAGTCTTTGGCAGGTGCAGACTGAATTCCCTTCCTTTGAATGAAAAGAACATTTCTCCTGCGTTAAAAGGTAAACAATGACTAAATGTAAAATGGGATTTCTGCAACAGCTCAAACGCTGATTGCCGACAAAACCAGAGGAGGAAAGAGGAATGTCAGAGACCTTGAAGGATTGCATTACGTATATGGAAACTGGAGCGTCGACTACCTGGAGACTTGTGTGCTCACCACCAAGTGTCCTCCTCTAGACATACTTAACCCTTCATAGGGCACGCTTTCAACTAAAGTATGGAGCTGAAACGAATACTCGAGCAACTCGAGTCACTCCAGTTTAAAAACTGATCCGAGTAATTTTATTCACCTCGAGTAATTGTTTAATTTTGACAGCTCTAAGCATCACATTTTGCTCGGACTACTTTTAATGCGGGACAACACGCTGATGTCACGTGCGTAGAGGAAGAAGCAATTAAAAAAAAAAAAAACTTACCGCAGCCGACAGCCGCTACAAACGACGCCGACGTTGCTGAAAACTAGCCCGCAGCATGCTACAGCGGTAGCAGGTAGCATCTGATAGGTAGCTTCTCATAGATATCACATGTATGTTGTTGAACTAGATGCGAAATGACAGTCAGCGGCGTTAGTAAACAGTCGCCATCTTAAAGCAGTAGTGTGCTAAGCGCTAATAAATAAGATTAACGTTACTGTCACTCGCTCACGTAACGTTAGCCCTGCGGAGGGCTAGGTTTCTATTAATTATGACCACTGTTGATGCGTGGCTAACGTGTCTTACATACAGGCTTTAACATAACAAAGCGCTGTGGAGTGATGAGGGTGTGAAATTAAAACTTAATAATGCTAACTATCAATTTTAGCTCAGTAGTCATTGCTGGATAAAACATTAAGTAGCACTGGCCCTAATGTGCTCCAATACAGCAGGTACCATACATTTATTTTGAACTCTTACAGGATTTACAGTTTAGACTAACTTAAAACTGAACTAGAACTTAAAAATAGCTTGATACAAATAGAAATTCAATTGAAACACATGGGGAAAAATCCTAACTTTTAAGTCATGTGTGTTATCAAGCATAATGGCATTTTTAGGTAAGAAATATATATATATATATATATATTTATATATATACACATATATATAGATGGCGGAAAACATCGTCAATGATGACCATAACGAAAATATTTTGTCGACTGGCACTGTCTAAATGTTTGTATTTTTCTAACACACTTAATATAATCAATCAGGGAATAGTATATTTTCTCGTATTTACTGTTTGACTGTTTGTATTACTCTAACACACCCAAAATAAAATAAATAGCACTTATATCCAGAGGTTGCGCTAGATTTTTTCGTTGTCTGTCATTTTGACTGACAGGGTCATAAAAATCCGGTCATAATCTATTTTTACCCGTCACTTAAATTTTTAAAATGTTAATAATGACATATTCAATAGTATTTAGTTTTCATTCATCTTTAATTCATATTCTGTCCGAACAAGCTTAACAGAGAATCCACACCGCGCCATCACACATCAAGCAGCTGTGTGTTATTAGCGCCTAGCTTGCCTTGAACACACTGTTCGTGCATGTCACACACACATACGGGCAGTTTGCCCCAACTCTCGGCCGTGTAAGCAATGTTGAAATATTGCTCATATGGAGCAGAGAGAAAACCTGATCATTCTCAGGCTTATCCTCAAACCTATTTATATTTTTTTATGACTGTTGTCAAGTCCGACCCTTCCTAAAAAGCCGAGTTCAAGGCAAGCTAGGCGCTAATAACGCACAGCTGCATCGCTACCGTAGCTACCGTACCGTCTCTCGCTTTTTGATGACGTAATTGCTGCATTAAATCCGATTTGCGGGACTGGACTGTACAGACCGCCGTGACAGTCTGGAAAAATGTGGCCCAAATTGGATTTAGACCACATACGAAAGTGACCCAGATCAGATTTGAAATGGTCCCGTTCTATGCGACTTGTCACGTTCAGACCGTCAAGTTAATGCCTCATTCGAGTCAGAAAAACACGAAAAAATCGGATTCGTGTATTAAGACCTGTAGTATGAACGTAGCCTTAGTTCGGACGCTCAGTTGCCTTGACATTTTTCCGAGTAAGGCCAACGATGTCATGCATCAAGAGAGAAAATAGCTAATTAATATGCTCACTCGCCATCCTGTGGTCCGGGGTGTGAATTGCAACCTGTCAAAATGACGGATGGACTTCCGTTTTTTCCATCACCGTTTTAAAAAACCGGT